>NW_024582586.1:919345-956705 GCF_018398535.1 Haplochromis burtoni | reverse complement strand
AAAAAAAAAAAAAGAAAAGAGAACATTTTTATTTTGGACAGAGCCCAGCTAACTGTTTTCCTCTTTCCAGTCTTTAATTTAAGCCAGGATAAAGTACCCCCGGCTTCACTCGATGCACAGATATCAACCTCCTTAACTCACTCTTGCAAATGTTTCCCAAAATGCTGCTTGAACTTCCTGCTTCCTGTACATGCACCGCACAGCCTGTGCGCACTTTTTGCTGTTAGACGATTATGCATTGTGACCCATTTACTGTAGATCTGAGTGATAACAATACGACTTGTTACAGTTTGCACACGCTAACTCTCTGCTCTGCAGCACCACCCCTCGCCCCCCCATACACACCCTCTCTCCCTGCATCCTCAGATTGTCAAAATCAGCCATAATAAACAAAAAGCACGCATAATTGGGTCACAGTTTGTGAGCTGGTGAGGTGAGGATGAAGTAGCAGCAGTCCTCATCTATACTGCAGTGACTCACAGGAGCTTACTGCATATAGAACAAGTCTGCAAGATCTGCTGCCAAGAGAACCACGTGGCTTCAGAACGTGTCCTCGGGTCACCTCTTAATATCCTGCAGAGGCTGTTAAGCAGCACCAATCTGTGGTCTTTGTCTGTTTTCTCTCTTTTCATTTTTCTTCCTGCTCAGTCCTATTTGTCTATATGATTGCGATATGGGCAGTATCGAGAGAGAAAAAAAGGCATCTTAATTCGGCTGAGTAAAAGCAACAAAAAGTAAATGTAATTTTCTCTGTGCGAGTGTGCGTCGCTTCATTAATCCTGTTAGACGGCAGCATCTGAGTGCAAAACGCCTTTGTCTGCATCGTGTTTTATGTTCATTTCTCTCCACTTGCTCTGCACTGATTTGAACTCTGCTGTCCCCGTTTCCCTTTTCGCCCTCCCCTCCTCGTCCCTTCCTGCCTCCTCCCTTCATCTCATCCCGCCCTCACCTACCCTCCTGTCTCGCTAGCGAGCTAGCCCTGTTCCCTCCACCCACCCAACATCAACCCCACACCTTATTTTCTCCTCCCTCCTGTCTGTGTTAACTGCTCCTCTCTGTTCTCCCTGTTGTTTTATTTACCTCCCACTTTCCTCTAGCCTTAAACATCAGAGTTGACTTTAGGTAAAGAGGGTAGAGCTGGAGGTGAAGTGAGGCGACACAGACGGGAGGGGAATCGGAGAGATGGACTGGGGGGGCAGGGAGAGAGAGAATGCGGTTGGGGTGAGAGGCACTTAATGAACTGTATGCCTGTGCATAAAGAGAAAAAGAAGAAGGAGCGGCGGCGGCGGGGGGGGGGGCTTCAAAATACTTTCCACGCACACTTTGCAGGAGCGCAGTCTGGTTCCACTCAGAGCAGCTCCCTGGAGGAAGACCAAGGCTGTTCTCACTCCTCTTCCTGAATGTTTAGTGCTGATAAACTGTTTGCATCCAAAACAAAGCCCGGTGAGATAAGGCTCCTGCTAAAATCATCAGTGGGCTCTATGTCTCTCATTTTTATATCTTTGTTTTCTCCCCCCTCTTTTTTTTCCACTCCTTTTCTGGTCCGACAGGGATTAAGTGGCTGGTAAAACTGTAAAAAGACACACTCCCTTATCGCCGCTGTCGCTGCGTTGACTCTGAAAATGTTTCTGTGCGTTTCCAGGAGTGTGTGCGCCAGTTTATGCACAGCTGACACTCTGTGTGCTTGCACTGGTGTTTGAAATCATTGTGAGTCAGACACACTCGGGTCAAGGCTTCTCTGCACACTCAGCAGTTACATTACTTTGTCTCACCAGCAGGGCCTCTGTGGGTCTCGGCCTGTGTGCATATGTATTTATATTACATTATGTACGCCTGCATAGCTTGCCTGCAAATGTTGCACAGTCTCACAGTCTTTGATTGTGCATCTTTTTCTGGATGCATGTGAATATTTTAGCATACTCTTTAAAGCGTATTTATTTACTTTAGCTGTTTTGTAATAAATCTAACATGCAAATATGCAAAATTAACAACACACTTTGGTGGTAATATATGTATATACAGAAATAAAAATATATTATCATAGTATATATATATATATTATATATAATATACACACACACACACACACACACACAACACACACACATACAGACGAGACGAAAAGCAGGCTACGTGTGTTCGAATGACTAGCAATACGTCAGGAAGAAGGAAGCACAGAAGCTAGGAGAAATACCAAGGGCTCAGAGAAGAGCTCGAGAGGATGTGGAGGGTGAAGGTAACGGTGGTCCCCGTGGTAATCGGAGCACTAGGTGCGGTGACTCCCAAGCTAGGCGAGTGGCTCCAGCAGATCCCGGGAACTAACATCGGAGATCTCTGTCCAGAAGAGCGCAGTCCTGGGAACAGCTAAGATACTGCGCAGGACCCTCAAGCTCCCAGGCCTCTGGTAGAGGACCCGAGCTTGAAGGATAAACCGCCCGCAGGGGCGTGCTGGTGTTGTTTTTATATATATATATATATATATATATGTATATATATATTATATATATATATATATATTATATGTATATATGTGTATATATATGTGTATATATTGTATTGTGTATATATATGTGTATATATGTATTGTGTATATATGTGTATATATGTATATGTATGTATGTATGTATGTATATATATGTATGTATATATGTGTATATGTATATATGTATGTATGTATATATATATATATATATGTATGTATATATGTATGTATGTATATATATGTATGTATGTGTATATATATATATGTATGTGTATATATGTATATGTGTGTGTATATATGCATGTGTGTGTATATATGTATATATGTGTATGTGTGTATATATTATTAGGGGTGCAACGATATTCGTATCGATATTGAACCGTTCGATACAGTGCTTTCGGTTCGGTACGCATATGTATCGAACAATACAACATTTGTAATTTATTTTATCAATTTTCCTTCTGACGATGCTGTCTGTGTTGAGCGCTCAGTGAATCTGTGTTCGACTACTCCGCCTAGGCTGCACTGTCGAGCGCAGATCCACTGAGCGCTCAACACAGACAGCATAGTCAGAAGGAAGAGCGCAGGGCAAGCTAGCGAGACAGAAGTTAAGCTCTCCTTGCAACAGGCAAATTGAACCTCATTCAGATCTGGCGTTTGGAATTATTTTGGTTTTCATGTGACGTATGACCCTGAAGGTAAGCGAGTCATGGACTAAAGTAAAACAGTATGTTGGATGTGCCATGCAATGCTCAATTACATTGGTGTGAACTAGTGTGTTAGCGCAGTTAGCTCGTTAACGTGTTGGCCGTCTAGCCCCATGCACGGAGCGATCGGCGGTAGCTCGTTAACGGAGATTTGCCGTGTTGTGGCGTTAAGGTCATTTCAACGAGATTAACCTGAAAGCACTAGTGGGAACACAACGAATATGACTGCACATTTACGCCGACATCATCCTAGTGCAAAGACAAGTGGAAGCAGACAAAAACAAGCATGCTACTAACTTTAGCCGAGTCATTTAGACAGCTGTTAGCACATGATTCTCCTTATGCTGCTGAGAATATAGCCCAGAAGAAGCGGATAGTATAGCTTTTATTTTGGAAAGAGCCATTTCTCTGTAATAAACTCTCTTTTCCAAAGATGAGTGATTCCTCAATCAGATACAGGGCTCGCAATATCGCTAGCCCGACGTCCCGGAGCTAGCGATTTTTTCAGTCGGGCTACCAAAATCTATCTCTTCCCTGCCCGTCGGGCTATTGTAGGAAAAATATATGTCAATGCTTTTGCATTCTTTCAGAAATGTAGCTGGGTAATTATGTCATTGGCATCGGTGAGCCACTGTCAATATGTGACATATTGAAGTCGCGTTTGAATTTGCGCTTGTTTTTTTGCTTTCACTTTGCAATCGTGCGAACTGTGTATAGAGAGCGACAGCACTGATCTGTGAGTGATGATAATTTGTGCACCAATTCCTCTGACATCGTCTTATTAATCGTTAGCTTACTATGCAAACATGACAAGTGAAATCTCCCGCAGCAAGCTTAAACATGTGAGAGGTTGATCGCGCAGAGAATCGCTGAGCTTATGTGAGTGCGTGTGTAAAAGCATTTCAGTTCTGCTGAGCCAAATAAGACAGGTCAGGGTGAAGAAGTGACAGCCAAAGAAAAGCTTACCACAAAACGGAGAAGTTATGACAAATCAGACTATAAGGCAAAAAGAAAGTGCAGCTTTATGGTTTCATGGACAAAAGAATTTCTGTGGCTGCAATATGACGAGCTAAATAACCAGGGCTGCACATAAGTGGTCCGCAGGTGCGCATTCGCTGTCAAAATAAAAAACACGCACAAGGGTTAGGGTTAAATTTAAAAACTGTACTTTTGAGTTAAAATATATATTTATAATTTTAATAAATGACAAATTAAAAATGCATGAACATTTTTTGTATCGAAAAAATATCGAACCGTGACACCAAAGTATCGAACCGAACCGACTGAATTTTGTGTATCGTTGCACCCCTAATATGTATATGTGTGTGTATATATGTATATATGTGTATGTGTGTGTATATATGTATATATGTGTGTGTATGTGTATATGTGTGTGTGTCGTCATGTTAAAACAAGTGTTCTCACAGAACTTTATTTAGTTACAATCATTCTCTCTTACTGTTGTGGAGGCATTCATGAAGCTTTGCAGGCATGTGTTTATGCAAAGCCTTCTTAAGGTCCCATCATAGCATTTGAATCAGGTTGAGGTCTGGTCTTTGATTGGACCAATTCAACACCTTGATTCTTTTCTTTTTCAGTCATTTTCTTGTAGATCTGCTCTGTTTGCCATCATTGTCCTGTTGCATCACAGTTTTCCAACCTTTATCTGCTGGACAGATGGCTTCACATTTGACTTTAGAAAACTATTGTATGCAGAGGAGTTCACGGTTGATTCAGTGACTGCAAGTGGCTGCAAAACAAGCCAAAACCATCAGATGCATTTGATTAGCAGCACCTGGCTGCTAATTTCCATAGCAGCACTAAGAGTTTACTTAGTTTCTCACACTTCTGAATTTTGGCTTAACGTGTCAAGTTGTGTAGTTCATAGCTCATAAACTGCTTGTTATTCAGCTTAATTGTGTTAATGTGTTTTCAAACTGAGTCTTGGTTCATAGTTTTACTTTTCTTTATTGAAAAGTATTGAGTGTTTGTCAGTTGCAGGATTTATGAAGTTGAGATCAGTGTTACTGACTCACAGTAACGTAGATATTCCACTCTTAATACTGGTATGTACCAACGCTTTATTGTGATAGTTATTTCATGTGATTATAGTTGGGCAGATTGACAAAGAGTAGAACTAAAGACTTTAAATTCTTTTTCAAAATGTATTTTAAATATTCATTTATTTTATTGTAACCACAAATATCCTGTTATTTATTTTTTTCAGTTGGCTAAAAATGACACACTAGCTATAGCCACTAAAAGCATGACACCCTCATCAGACCTTCCCGCTGTTAGCAAAATGCTTCCCAATGCCTTGATAGATAATTGAGCCACAGCTGGTTAAAAAACACGATGAAGAAAGAGTGCTTTTAGTAACAAAAACAAATTCATACAAATTGAGGAAAATTGGATACACATGATGATTTCCTTCCAAGCTTCTCTACCCATTCAAGTCAATATTTAGACCTATATAAGCATCTCTGGAAGCAAACGAAGCCTTGAGTTGATGTGGCTACATGTGCATTAGTTTTGTACATCTGGACACTTAAAAAACAGTCTGTATTTGCAAAGCTGCTCCAGCTCCATCAAGTTTCAATCTCTGACTTGGCCACTGCAGGACGTTAACATTGTTGTTTTGAGCCCATTCCAGTGAAGCTCTGGCCTTGTGTTTGGGGTTAATGTCACGCTGGAAAATTCATTTTCTCCCACGTCACAGCACTGTTGCCGGCCACAGAAAGCTTTCCTCCAGCATTCCCATGTACTTCACAGCCATGCATTGTGTTAGTCTGACTGTGATCTGCTGGTTTGCAATTCCCTTTTCAAATTATGTCTCTTAGATATTTTACAGTGGATGCTACTTGGACCTTCCTCTTCATTCATTCTTCAGTTCAATTCAGTTTTATTTATATTGTGCCAAATCAAAACCTCAAGACACTTTATATTAAAAGATAAAGACCCAGCAATCA
Organism: Haplochromis burtoni; assembly: GCF_018398535.1. Taxonomy (NCBI): domain Eukaryota; kingdom Metazoa; phylum Chordata; class Actinopteri; order Cichliformes; family Cichlidae; genus Haplochromis; species Haplochromis burtoni. The sequence goes on along the minus strand of NW_024582586.1, from coordinate 950,547 downwards.
GATGACCCCTATTAGCATGTACTTGGTGACAGTAGGAAGGAAAAACTGCCTTTTGACAGGAAGAAACCTCCAGCAGAGCCAGAATTAGGAAGGAACAGTCATCTTCACTGTTATGAATATATTGATATGTAGTATATTATTGAACTATTATTGAATTATCGAACTGTTTTGATGTTAATGTGCCATGAGGATTTATTTGAATGAAAGACAATGGACTTGTGTCACTGTCAAACCAGCTTACATAAGGATTTAGATACAGTACTAGTAGACATTTCAAAATGGAGTGATATAGTAGATAAGAGCAGAAAACACCATCAAAGAAAAGACTGTGACACTAGAAGGAGGTGGTGAATCTATCTGTAGGCCAATGGCTCCCAGCGACTCCAATTATGTTTCCAGGTAACACTGACACACTGTCAGAAAGAAGTTAGGAAAGCAAACTTGAATCCCTTAGCCTGCCATGATCTCCCACGGCTTATTGGATTAACTTTACAGTGTTCTTCATGCTCTCCTGTGCATCTGCCTGTGAGCTTCTGAGCAGAGTGTGTTTTCAGTATGACTGCATGCATGAGTGTGATCCACACATGTTGTCTAAATAGAAGAGAGGTGTTAGGTCACTCAGTGTCTGGAAGGGCGCCCTCTCTGTTTGTGTGCTTACACTGAGGAGGTCAGAGGATTTTTTTTAAAAAAGTGCTAATGGAGAAGAGGATGAGGTCTGTTAAAAGGTTATTGGCTAAGTCAGAAATATCACTGAATGCAACAAATAATATGTGAAATGGAGCGTGTAAACAAATATACCGCTTTATACTTTACCTTTAACATCGATTCAATCAATCTGAGCAATTGAGTGGGCTATATGAAAAACCCAGGTAGGTATGTACACTGAGCACCATCCTTGTCTGTTTGCCATGTAGCTGCAGCTAACTTTCTTCATGAAAAGTCAGCGCAGGAACCATTAATCACCTTACGGCGAGGTCACGTTTGGTGGGGCCAACTCTTATACTCTCAGGTAGTGCCCTTCCCTCAGGGGGAGGATGTAGAGCAGGTCAGCAACAATGTTTATGTGGGTAGTATGTATCACAGCAGGGATCAGGATCCAGAGCTTTCCAGCACAACATTGTAGGTACCAAGATGATCTGTATTTTAAACTTTACTTCTCAGTGGATTTTGTGGCAATTGTTTACTGCAATGCAAATGTAGATGTCAACTTAATTAAATGTTTGTCATAGAATTCATTCATTTCATTTCTTTAAACATTCCATTATAGTTGTGAACCCCTTCGTTTCCAGAGGACCGTGCTGACTTAGGATAAAAATCAGGAAAGCACCACATACAAATCATCTGTAACATAAATGAAGTGAATTAACCCATTTAAATGCTTTATCAGCTTCAAATTATATGACACCCTTCCACATGCTAAGTAAGAAGCACTGCCTAGATCACTGATAAAACACAATGAGACTCAGTTAAATAGTTCGGACTCATTGCAGTTATTCACCTCAAAATTCCTTTGCTCAGTGCAACCTCTTATTAGGTTAGGTGCACACAGGTGCTACAGAACCACAAGCAAACCTAAAGCTGGAGCTACACAAGAATTAGCATGCAGTGTCATGTTTGCATTGTTCTTAGTTGATTCTCCAGCAGCAACGATCACACGATATCTGGGGAATCAAGTAGTCAAAGATGTCATTGTATAGCTCATGGGCCACATTGGTCTGCTGGTTTATCCCTGACCGAGGTGTACAAATGATGCAGTGATTCCCATTAAAAAGGACATATTGATACAGAATGTGGAGCTTTTAACAACACATGGACTTACTTCTAAGCATTTATTTAGTGAAGCCACTTTGTTTGTGCAGAGCTGATTGCTGTGTTTAAGGATTACGGTTTACAGAATTGCCATTAGAACATTAAACACACAGAGAAATGTACAAGAACTTGACTGATGATTTTGAATGTTTTTCCTGGGATCTGCACAAGAGCTGTGATGTCTGCAACACAGCACAGACACTCATCCTTGTATGTAGGATAATGACAGAATTTGAGATTATGGAGGAGCTGGCAGCAATGCACTCAGTGAAAGGAACTAGAGAGCGATTTGTTCATGGAGGTGGAAAGGTATTGGAAGGTTGGTTGGTTCTATCCCTGTCTGCCTGCATGTCAAGTATCCTTGGTTAAGATAATAACCTCAGGTTGCTTTCTGATGCATCAATCAGAGTATGAATGCGTGAGAATGTTAAATAGAAAGCAGTTACATAGAAAGAGTATAGGAAAACATGCTTGTGTGAATGTGTGAATGAGGCAAGTTGTTGTGTAACTCGGTGCTAAAAATGAACCATGTTGTTAATTTTGTAACAAAGGACTGTTAAATAGGATAGTTCATCGGGGCAAGAGCTCTGAACCACAGATGGTTTGGTCCAAGTTTGATTCAGTACTCGCAGAGCGCTTTGACTTCTTGCCACTGCTGGAGTTCTTCTGTTAGAGAGCAGAACTTTCCTGGTGCTAGCTAAGCTCACCAGGTTGGGAAGCCATTCAGCCCGGACTCACGGAAGTTCGTCAAATAATCACAACAAAGTGATTTATGCCTGATGGGCAAAATAGCTTGAAAATTTTTTACTATGGGCCAAAGTAGTTAGGTTTTTAATCAGGTTTTTATCAGACTTGACAGGGCAATCTGTTCATGTTGTTTCTGTGACAATTTAATTTGCAATTATGGCTCATTACCTATTATTTAGATACCAGGGTGCTCTTAGTAGTCTGAAATAACAGCCCAAGGGTGGCTGGTGAGTGTCTAGACTTGCCTATAAAGTTAACCTACGCTATTTCTGGCTAGATGGTTGGAGATTTTGCAGTCAACTGGCGGTAACCCTGGACAGTAAATGTCACAAACCACAAGTCATTCGGGTGCTTTTCAAATTCCTGGTATCATCAGAAATTTACTGTCATGTGTGGCAAATAAGCAGCAAATACTGTGTTGTAGGAGACACTGCATGGTTGAAAAAAAAATTGTATACATAATTAGTAGCCACAATAAAACTTTTTATTTTTATCTTTTTTAAATATCAGCCTGTGTACAATAAATAACTAAAAATGTTCATGTGTCTACTGATTTAGATTTTAAATGTTAAATCTATGTTAAATCTAACAAATGCTAATCTATTTTATTCAATTAAAGAAAACTCCAGCTAATTATGGATAAGGGATTAGCTCTATTATTTGCTTCCATAGCTCACGTTGTGTAGTGTCAGCATGCATTCATTCATATATTTATGAATTTTTGTAATTCACAAGTTCTGCGCTGTAATGGATGTTTTTTTCTTCTTTAGCTCTGACCCAGTCCGGTCCAAGTCAAGCAACAACTAAAGCCACGACCTTGTTTGACCTTTTAAACAATGAGTTTAACCTGAATCCCTCTCACACTGCTCCTCCCACGCCACATGAAGGGTTACATTATAGACTTAAGCCTCCTGAGTAGCAATTAACAGCTGCCAGCATGGCTAACAATCCTTTTAACCAAAGCCTAATGAAAGCCCTAGCACCTCTTAAGAGTCTCTCCAACTGTATAACAAGCTCTCTTCATTATCAGGCAACTACAGCTACACAACACCACGCTAATTATATAAGAGCAGCGGTGGGCTTTTTGGGTCTGATAACTAGATTTGTCAATGCATCAATTCAATGTTACTAACATCATTGTTAGGATGGACACATGTCTGAGCTAACCCATAAGGCGTGATTATATTTTGTCATTTGCAAGACTTTCCAGATCAATCAAAATGTCATCGAGCAGCAGTTTAAAACTAAAAATATCTGCATAAGTAGCTGCACTGAAAGAACCTTATCAGTCGGCCCTCAGGCAACACAAGGCCTTCTGTCTGTGAACAGTGATGCATGCAAACACAGGATGTTGCCTTTGTTGCTGATATGCTTTAAACACCAGCGTCTGGAATGCGACCACAAACACTGCAGGCAGCACAACATGGTCTATTACTGACTGCAGGTGATCAAGTCTCTCTTTTGCTCGAAATCTGATTGGAAATCAGATTTTCATATGTTAGTGTATGTACATTTTCTGTAATTGCTCCCAGCGACTCGGTCTCTTTCTCACACTCTTTTCCTTGAAAACATCTTGAAGAGATTTAGAGTGGGTCAAGGTCTCCCGGGGACACAGGAAAGGCCTGCTCTGAATCTAAATAAAGGGGGATGAGGTAAAGCACAGCAGTGTGACAGGACATCAACAGGACATGCCTCACTAACACTACATCACTTTCTCTCTCTGGATCGCTCATTGTTGTCTTTCTTTCTGTCTTCCTGTCTTTCTCCCTCTGCACATTGTTACCTTGACATTCCTGTATCCTTTCCCTTTTCAGAGCGAGAAATTTTCTCTTTTGAATCATCATCTGGTCTGGAGCCTCATGCAAACTTCCAACTGCAACTACTGTCCTGCTGTTCACTCTTTTATACTCTTGCACACAGTACTCTCTTTGACACACTAATCTGATAAATGCTAATAAGATTCACACTAATGCTATTAAATGCCTCTTAAGGGAATACCTTTCATTGTTATTTGTGTTTGAGGTATTACACTAATACATTGGTTTGTAGATTTCTCTGGCTGAGATGAGTCAGTTGTTTTTTGAAGTTCTTTAATAGAAGAAAAGATTATTGTACTGATAATATACATAGAGTCATGTGCAATTATGTTTCCCAATAAATTAATGCTTTCACATAAACCTAGAGAAAAAAATTTGCCCTGCCATCTTGAATATAGTGGCAACAATGGACATCACTGTTCAATCTAACTACATAGTATGTATGTGCTGAGCGACCGGCCACATATCTAATATGCAAAAGCAGAAGAAAGGAGAACTCGCAGGCAAATTTTCATTTCCGTCTGCACCATCATACTCAAAATAAAAAGGATCATACCTGTATTTTACTGTAAGCGCCTTGAGGTGAATGTTGTGATTTGGCGCTATATAAATAAAACTGAATCGAATTGAATTGAATTATTTTATCATCTGAGAAGAATTCCCCTTCACGAAACAAGCAAAAACACAAAAACACAAAGAAGGAAAATAACACGACTAAAATCTGGATGAAACCTTATTCTTTTCCTTTTTAACTCAAGATCATCTTCTGAACTGAAGTCAGGGCTCTAACAGATGAAAACATGCATAAACATGATATTGTTTGCAATTACTTATTGCCAGCAAATAAGACAAACAACCCCGCTATCTCTGTACAGTTGACGAGTTGGCTAAACGTTATGCTAGCTAATATTACACTTGACTGCCCTAAATATCACGTATTCCTTCTATAAACAGTTTGTTTGCATTCTCACTTTGCTGGACTTGAATTAACTGTCCTACAATATTAGGTTTACCTGAAAGAAAGTTTCACTAACGCCTAACAGCAGCTGACAAAAACACTGACAAAAACAACAGCTAAAAGAGGCTAACATCAGCTAACAGGGGCTAACAGCAGCTAACAGAGGTTGACAGCAGCTAACACCACAAAAAACAGGAGCGCTTATCAACCATATCGCGTACCAAGTTCATCATATCCTCAACAGCTCACCTCAGTATCATGTCATGGGAAAGAAGCAAGATTCACTGAATATTCAATTTGTATCGGACTTCTTTCATAAAGTTTTACGGCCTGGACTAGCAGCCTGCACTCACAACAGATTAATGGTAGCCAGAATTGTTTGGCCTACAGCGGGTACTGTAGCTGCAATTATGCACAATACTTTGGAAGTTGCCCATCCCCTGTGACCCTGAATTGGATAAGTGGGAAAGAATGAATTGATTGATGGATGGATAGCTACTCCTGCCTTACATAAAGTCTAGGTACAAGCTAACTTTGATGTTGCCAGTTTAAACTGTGGTTATTCAACTGTGGAAAGTCAGTATGGATGATTTTTTTATTACTGTTTTTATTATTTTTTATTACTGTTTGCTCTTAGTGATGCAGCACATAGACTGAAAAAGTTAATAAAGCACAAACATATGAAACGTGGGTTTTTTAATCTGAGAAAGTGCAGAAGAGTTTAAAACAGTGATGAAAAATAAGTAAAACTTCCTTTTGTTATTGAATGTGAAAAGGTTATTTTGAACAAATTGAGTCAGTCTTTGCTTCCCACACATCGTTCATCACAAAAGGTCAGAGTCCTAATTAACAAAAGCACTTAAAAAAAGAAAACAAATGTAATAGATATCTAACATCTAATGTAATAATAGGGGAAAAAAAGGTAGTGTCGATTTATGACCAGTTCTATGCGCAGCTCAACTCTTAAATACAGTTTGTCGTGTCAGCTTCGATGAGTCACTTTACAGTGTGTCTGTGTTGTGCTCCACCAGCAGTAATCAAAACAGGAGGAAATGCTGGCCAACTTTTCTAGGCCTTTTCCTTCGATGTTGCTCCAAACAAACTAAGAGGAAGAAGTCCGCTCCACCAAAGAAAATGAGGGTCAACATGTTTATTTGTTCATTTGTGTGTGTGCATGTGGGTTCTTTGAATTTATTTCGCAACCCAATCTCCTGCCGCATTCCTGTATATGTCGGCTTTGATGCTGTGTGTGTGTGTGTGTGCGCTTGCCTGAGAATGTGTGTTTTGTCTTTATGGAATGCAACAAGACACCTCGATCTGCTGCCTCTAATTGCAAGGATACCGCAGCCCCGGGAAAAGACACATCCTATTTCCTGTGACATGGCTGCAACTTCCTGTCGCCCAGTTTTTTATGGACACTGTCCCAGTCACTCGGTTGATTGGCTGGCCTCTGTGTGTATGAGTGAGACAGAGGTCTTAGGATCGCCAGTAGTTTTGATTCCTCTGCACTGATGAGTTGCTTGCCAAGATCGAGATTGAGATGGTATCTGCCTCTACTCAGAGAGGAAACAGAGCTCTGTGAGTGTGCGGTTTTATCTTAATGAAGACCAAATGTCTGATGAAGATGGAAAGATGTGAGGAATGAGGGCATTTGGCCAGAAATCTGCACAGGGCTGGTTGAGGCCTAAACATGGATTTGGAGTTATGATTACGTCAGGGTCAGGGTTATGTAAAGCATTTTATGAGATTATGGAAAACCCTGTCAGTTCAGTTTACAGCGTTAAACATGTGCAATATGTATATAAATAGGTTCTGTAAATGAAAACATCAAATATTTATTTGAAGGGAGATGTTATTGGGAATTGCAGCTGTGAACACTAGCAACATCTGCTGGAATCCTTTGTTTGAATGTGATAACATAGTTTGACATACAGCTTGATAAAGGTGATACAGTTAAGATGTTAGTATATGCATCTAGCTGGAAAACATCAAAGCAAGCTCAAAGATTAATTCTTGGTTCTGGTCTTTTTTATAAATTTTGTTTTAGATTTGCTAATCTGCTTGGGATCATTGTCCTGTTGCAAGAACCAATCGTGGCCACGCTTGAGCTATCGGACAGATGGCTTCACGTTTTTCTCTAGAATACTTTGGTGTACAGACGAGTTAGTGTTTCTGTTATTTAGTTTGGTATTTCTAGCTCCCCTAGTTATATTTAATAGTCCTGATGTGTAGTTCTTAGTTTTGTTGCGGTGCCTTCCCTGCGCTCTTGTGTCTCATTGTCTCAGTTATGTTTCCATGTCTGTTATTTCCCGTTCTGTGTCGTGTCTGTCTGGGTTTAGTCTCTGTGTGTGTTCCCGTTACTTCCTGTTTTACTTTGGTAGTCTCCTGTCTGTGTGCGCCATGTTCTGCTTTGCTTCACTTACTTTGAAGGTTCCTGGTCTCATGTGTTATGTTCAGCTTTGCGTCCTCTATCTCGTTGTGTGTTGTTAGCCCCAGCTATGTTCCCCACGTGTTTCCTGTTTCCTCGTCATTCCCAGTGCATTTAAGCATTTAAGTTTTCTTCTGCTCGTTGTTGCGTTCTCACTGTGTGTTCTGCCTGCTTGTCTGTTTTGTTTTTTTGTATTCCAGGCTACCAGCAATAAAGCTGAGTTTTTCTGAGTCTGATTTTGGGGTCACCTCTACCAGCCGCACACAGCAGACATAACTCAATGACTGCAAAACAAGCCCAAATCATCACCCCTCCACCACCGTGCTTGAATTCAGTGCTAATTGTTCCAAACAATCTTGGGATACGAAGATCTCGGGTAAACTTTTGCTTTGGAATATCTAGCTGCTGAAACGACTTTGAAACAATAGCTAGATATCAACTAAACTTCACCTTTAAATGAAATTTTACTAATTTTGTGTTCAATTTGGATATTTTTCAGATCTCTAAGCAATGGAAAAATGTACAGTCATAATAGCAATGAAACTGTATTACAGGTTTGCCTAAAATACACCAGATACCCTTCACAACCAAAACCAACCCAACAAAGTCAGTGAAGAAGAAATCAATGGTTGTCAATGGTTTTGTGGAGCAGCTTCCACTGATTTTTCAACTACTCACAATGGGCCTTGTTTATTAACAAGCACAAAGAATTGTACTTATTTGCATCAGCATATGTACCAGCCATTTTTGTTCTCACCAAAGTGTGCATGTTAAATAATCAGAATGATCCCAAACTGACAGGCAGTTTGCAATCAGCATATTTCCACGCCCCCAATTCTGTCCATAGCAGCATACATTTGCCTAGAGTTGAAGGCCTACCATGGCGAAAGCTGTGAAGTTGTTTTAAGAGAAGAAATTCAAGAAAAGTTGGTGAGGTGGAAGTCAGACTTTTCTGAAGTGTCCCCTGAGACACAAACTGTGGCTCAGGTAAAAAGAAAAAAGTTTGATGTTAAAGTTGCTGTGAAAAAAAGAAGAAAAGCCCAGAAGAAAAAGAAGGAAACAGGGGGAGGATGAGAAGCACCAGATCTGTCAGCCCAAGATAACAGGTAGAGTTCCATAAGTAGGATATGGCCAATAAGTGAATGCAAGGGCGTAGATTTTGTTTTGGCATTGGTGGGGACGAATGATTCAGTTTTTTTTTTCCTTTTTGTCTTTGCTTCTTGATAACAAAAGGAGAAATGTACTTGCCTACATATGCTATTCTACATGCTTTTACACCATTTAAAATTACAATTGATAGTTTTATATGTGAGTTATATAATGCTAAATTACAATTAAACAAATGACTAAGTATTTTAGACTTTAGTTTACTTCAGCCATATTCAATATAAATCAAGTATCATACAAAAATAAAAATAACTTCAAATTCAGCAGGCCAGGACTGGGACAAAATATCGGCATTTTGACTAGTGACCGGCCCACCATGGTATTATAGGAAAAGTCATAAATCCTTTAAAGCCTTTATAATAAGCTTAAACTTACACCACCTTCCCTATTCTGGTATTCTAAACAGTAACACCTCATTTATAATTACATATACCTATAACTAAAAGGGTTGCCAACTCCCAGCAAAAAAAAGAAAAGAAAAAAAGTAGGGAACCACTCCCCCACCCTCTGCCTCAAGATGCTTAACTAACAAAACCGATTTAAATTTAATGCACGTATAAAACAAATGCACATAAATCTATTATTTTTCTCCAGTAATTAAATAGATTCAACATCTTTCTTCAACAGAATTGCAGACTGCACAGATGGTACCTTAACAAAGTAAAGAAATATCTTAGTATATATGCTAGAGATGGACCGATCCGATATTACGTATCGGTATCGGTCCGATACTGACCTAAATGACTGGATCGGATATCGGAGAAAAATAAAAAATGTAATCCGATCCATTAAATATCACGAAAGCACCTCACAAAACTTGCAACACGCCGTAACTCACCTCAGAACGTTAGCACGTTGGAGCAGTGTGCATCACGTGATAGAGCAGCTGTGGCATGCGGGACCTGTCGGTGGTCTGGATAGCATGTGGAGCTTCGCTAGCAACCTGGCATTTCATCTCCGCTAGCATTTCATCTCCGACCAAGTTATCCCCGAGAGAAGTAAAGCAAGCGTGTAAGTCCATCTCTGAATGTTTGTAAAGCATTCCCACGCTAAGCTTAACGAGCGACTGCCTCTCGCTCTCCGGCTGGTACTTCAATCGTGAAACTGCTTAAATGATCAGCTGATCAGCTTTTCTGTCGCGAGTCCGTCTTTGTTTTTGGCCCACTTCGCACCAGAAAGAGGAAACCAGCGGCTGAACAACAGCAGCACGTTTAAGCTTGATAAGCTGTTGTTAGAATTTATTTAATATTACTTTCTACACCAGGATCTTTTTCTACGTAGCTGACGGCTGGTAACTGTGCAGGGGCGGATCTAGCAAAGTTTAGCCAGGGGGGCCGATTGTGCCCCCTTTTCACTGTTCATGCCCTAAGACATACTTTTCTTTCTTATTCTCATTTAAAATGTCGAGCTTTTAATAAATAATTATCTGACACCCAAAGTTTTAATTTGATGTAAAATGAATAGAAGTCCATTACTGTATATAGTAACTATTAAGTCTAATATATATACCCTAGTAAGCTATAGTACTTTTTCCTTTGGGAAGGTACCATCTGTGCAGTCTGCAGTTCTGTTGAAGAAAGATGTTGAATCTATTTAATATTTCTTGAAAAATAATTGATTTCTGTGCATTTTTTTTCACACTGCATCAAATTAAACGTCGATTAAGCATCATGAGGTGGCGCGTGAGGGGTGGTTCCCTATTTTTTATTTATTTATTTTTGTTGTTGCTGGGAGTTGGAACCCTATTAGTTAGGTTGCTTAATATTTACGCTAAGTACTCTTTAAAATACCAGAATAGGGAGGATGGTGTAGGTTTAAGTTTATTAGATTGATCAGTATTGCTGAACTATGAAATTTTTTTTGCATACAGGTATAACAGAATAGCTTTAGTGTAGTTGTTGTTTTAAACTTGAGTATGAACTTATACAAAATGCAGCAAGATATTTTTAAAAAACAGTTTTGTTGATTAAAAAACACTATATCGGATTCATATCGGTATCGGCAGATATCCAAATTTATGATATCGGTATCGGTATCGGACATAAAAAAGTGGTATCGTGCCATCTCTAGTATATACCAACTAGACTTAATATTTACTGAATATAATAATGGATTTCTATACATTTTACATCAGATGAAAATGTTGGTTGAAAGATTGAGATAATTATTTGTTAAAAGCGAGACATTTTAAATGAGAATAAGAAAGAAAAATATTTCTTTGTGCCCCCCTTTGTGCCCCCCCAGCAAAGTTTTGTTGGCCCCCAAGCAAAACTTTGCTAGACCCGCCCCTGCACAGTTACCAGCTTTCAGCTACATAGAAAAGAATCCTGGTGTTATTTGTCTCTCAGAAACAGTTCAGAACTTCCCTTCACCTCATGTCACCTAAAAGGTAAACCTGTTTCTCCATCACCTGTTCAGCTCTGATGATTCAGTAAGGACATCTCCTGGTTTCATCTTCATGTTTCCCTCTCACCACATATCCAAACCGACATCATGACCATCAGCTTTTACAGCTGTGGCTCCAGCAAACATCAGCTGATACTAGAAATTAATATTAAATAAATTTAACAACAGCTGATCAAGCTTAAATGTACTGCTTTTGTTTAATGCGACCTCCGCTGGTTTCCTCTTTCTGGCGCAGAGAGAAAAGCTGATCAGTTGATCATTGATCAGTTTCATGATTGAATTAGCAACTATCTAGCTGAAGTAGTACGGGACAAATCGCGTTCCTTTTCACCTTAACTTTAAAGTTTGACCTCCTCGGCTGTAATTGGTCCAGCCCAGAGTCGATCATGACCAACTGGCCAATCCACCACCGCTCATTTATACCGTTAAAGAAAGAAAAGAAAGAAAACCCCATTGGCCCATAAAAACAAAAAATCACGAGCGGCCCACTGGGCAAATGCCCGGTATGCCCGATGGCCAGTCCAGCCCTGAAATACAGTCATGACAATAAACGAATATGAGTTCAAGGACTTAACAACATTACTTCAGTTACATTACACCAACATCTCTGATACATTAGCACTAAGGGAACACTGAATGACCTGGTGGTTTATGTCCATCTAAGATTACCACAAAGTAAAAGATCTCTCAGCAAAATTATTTAACATTTTAGCCACACTATTGCCCCGATCAAATCAGTGAGTTGGGATTTTTTTATTCTAAGCATGAGCTACTGTTACAGCAACAGACATTAATACTACTGGTGTCTCACACAACAACTCAATGTCCACTATGTGAAGGAGCCAAACACATGCCTTCTCCTCTCATTAACAGAGATAAACTGCTGGCATATTGGTTTTACATCTATACTGTCCAGTTTCTCCTGGTGGACATACAGCAGCATTGTTTAATCTGTAACGTTATTATGACGGACACATTTTATGGGTGAACTTGAGTTTAAGTGACTTACAGGTTTCTTTGAAAAATACTTTCTTATATCCAGGTTCTTCCTTTTTGCTGCCGTCCTCCTCTCCTCCTGGCAGCGCAGGTTTGCCGCTGCTAAAACTAAACAGAGCTCCCTGAAAGGCACAGCCAATCACATTGGCCATATTTGTCACATGACGTAGGACTCCAGTAGAGAACGTAATTTAACTCTTTCTGCACCGCTGGGTGAATGAGACACTGACAGATCGTTTTTTTTTCTTTCTATCGGGATTGTTTTTCTTTACTCGAAGAGATCCAATTATTGGTGGGGACAATTCAATAATCGCTGGATATTGGTGGGGACACGTCCTTTCCGTCCATGTCAAATCTACGCCCTTGAGTGAATGTCAATCTGAAGACATATGGCAGCAAGGACGAATTAGTATTAATTTCACAATTACAGTTTGATGAATATAGTAAATGCATTAGTAAGTTAAGAATGTGTTATTTTTTATATTAGATTTTTTATGACAGAAATTTTCATTGTCACTGTCTGTTTTCTTATCCCACAATTCAAGTGCAAAATCCGATGTTACTGTAGCTGCTAAAGGACAAATATCAAAAAGCATTAAATCTATAGTACCACATAACAGCTGCAGCGTGCTGGTTTGTTTCTATTACTGTTGTGTAAAAATAAAATTTTTGTACACTCTATCTTTTAACATATGTGAATAATATTAACACTCAGTAATAAATCTTAATATTAACTGCAATAAATCAGGAAATTAAAAAATGCATCACATCTGCTGTTAGCCTCTTTTAGCTACTGTTGCCTTCTGTTAGTTGAGGTTAGTGAAACTGTCTTTGAAGTGGATCTATCATTGTTGAAAACACACACACAAAAATTGTCACATAATGTAAAAGTGTAATCAAAGTGTTTATTAAAGGGAGAAAGGCATTTTTACAACTCTGGTGCCAAACAATGACTGTCATAACGTTCACTTGGTGTTTAGCCAGCTCGTTGTCAGCTATCTGGACACGGGAAGGTCACGCGTCTAATCTATCAATAAGTAGCAGATTACAATATTGGCACAAATGTAAATGTCCCTCCAGGGCATGCAAACACCTACAAATTCTCTGATCCTTCACCTTTAGCAAAATGGTAAATGGCCTGTTTTTGTCCCTATGGACCCCAAAGCGCTTTACACTATATTCAGTCATCCACCCATTCACACACTGGTGATGGCAAGCTACACTGTAGCCACAGCCACCCTGGGGCGCACTGACAGAGGTGAGGCGCCACCGGGCCCTCTGACCACCACCAGTAGGTAACAGGTGAAGTGTCTTGCCCAAGGACACAACGACTGAGACTGTCGGAGCCGGGGCTCAAACCGGCAACGTTCGGATTACAAGACAAACTGCCAACTCTTGAGCCACTATCGCCCCGTTGTGTATTACATTGTGTGACCAGTTTCTACCTACATACATAAAGCGGTTTTAGTCAGAAGGGAGATGTCCTGTCCTTACATTTGAATACATTTCTGTTAAATAACCTTGGAAAATGACTGACGAGGCCTTTAATACATATTTATTAATATATTATACCTTTTTACATTCACACCTTTCTCACCAAAACAAAAGAGAAGCGATAAAGCTTCCAAACATTTTACAAGTAGTGACCCAATTTTTAAATACTGTGCCTATTAAAATGATATTCATCAAAAAAGACAAAAAACAAACCAACCCCCTACCCACCCACCCTTGTAACCTTGATAGATGTTGTCACTTGCACTTGTTTCTGGGCAATCTCCCACTTATGGAGATTTTTTTCCACTCTTGCAATAAGTTTGTGGTCCTGGGTTCATGCCCTCCACCTGCTTGCTTCTTTTTCTTTTGCATCAGTTCGTTTATTTGTGCAGCTGAATGTGTTTAACCTGGGACCGTCTTTCATCTCGTTCTTTCATCATAATAAATGTGGTGAGAATTTCACGCCCTCACTTTTCATAGTTCTGATTTACCGTAACACTAATTACCAAACCACACCAGAACCCAGAACTTACTTTAAACTCATCTTTCACCACAGAGTGCAACATTCACACTTCAGTAGTACCTGCCAACACCTGACTCAGAAAAACCACCAGCCCTCAAGCCTGTGTAAATTAACTGGCATATTATTGCTGGCATGCATTGACTTGTTACTAGGTTAGCTAGTATCGACCAATATTGAATGTCCAAAGCAGTGCCATGCTGTGAAACTATGTAAAGTCTAAAGAGAGAAAAAGAATTAGTCTCCTGACCAGAATTAAGATTTCAGTTATAGTTTAGTCACAACACTTTAAAAGTTTTGTATCTGAATGATTCCCTCATTCATTTATTTATTTATTTAATCCAAGGCAGAGGGACTCTGTGGGGTTTGACATATTTTGGGAGCACCATTTTGAGTTATGTCTCTCCCTCTGTGCACACCCATCCCCGTCGTCCCTCAAATCCCCCTCCCTCTTCAAGCACATCCCCACCTTGTTATCACCCTGCAAAGCCAAAAAGCTGTGTTGCCATGGTGACAGCCTACCCGTCAGAGACAGAAATGTGTGATTTGGAGGTGCCACAGCCATTTTCACGGCTGAAAGAGACACCATCGTTCGCAAGTCCCATACCCTCTCCTGCATCGCGCCATCATTAACACAGCATTTCCCCTTTACAACCGTATGTATACAATGTATGTTCCCATCCATGAATCAACACGTGTGGCTGAGACATAATGAAGATTATCAAAGCACTTTTCAGTAGTTGTGTTTAGCCTAAAGGTACCAGAATATCCTGATCAGCCCGTATACTAGCGTCCAGAAGTGTCACAGCTTTGGTTTATACATTAAATTAGGTGAAATATGACATGCAAGCTATAATTGGGCACATCAAAGCAGAAAAAATGTAAATAGGACCAGTCAAGTGTGGCAAATTATAAATTCATGCAGCTGTCCTTGGGGCAACCACAGGGCAACCATGAAGAGGCAACCATCCAGAAATCACATCTGGAGAAGTGGCAAGGAATAAACGTGATGTTAGCATAGAGATTGAGTGTTTTGAACTTGCCTCAGAGGAAGAAGGTCCCAGGTTCACATCTTGGCCCCGATCCTGGTTTGAGTCCTAATGAGTGCTCCTGTTTCCTCCCCTAATACATGCTGAAACTCTACATTCTAGAGGTGAGAAACAATGTGCTCTCTGACAGAGTGGCAACTTGTCCCAGGTGAACTCAGCATCCTCTCACACATTGCTTGCTCTGGAATCTCAAACCCTGACCTTGAAGCAAGTATAGAGAATAGCTGCATGTGTGATAGGTATGAATAAAGGAGAGTGTATTTTACGCATATTACTGGCTAAACATTCACCAAAAA
This sequence comes from Haplochromis burtoni, assembly GCF_018398535.1. Classification (NCBI taxonomy): domain Eukaryota; kingdom Metazoa; phylum Chordata; class Actinopteri; order Cichliformes; family Cichlidae; genus Haplochromis; species Haplochromis burtoni. The sequence continues at coordinate 934,860 of NW_024582586.1, read as the reverse complement.
CATATATGAAAGAAAAGGAATAATAACGATCTCTAAATATCCAATAATCATAAAAACATGATTGACTTTGTTATTTTGCAGTTTTTTTATGGTATAATAAAATAAAGGAAATTTTGAATTTTTATTTCATAATTGTGGCAATTCTCAGACTGGTCATATCTGTGCTTGCCACATCTGTCGTGGATTTAGGAAGTGTGACTCCAGCAAAACAAAGAATTCTGGGAGAAGCAATTGGGAAATCCCCTGGACTGATTTATTCTTCCAGCCAGATACATCTGGACCAGTGTAAAACATGTTTTGCTGAAAAACCAATTGTTATATAACTGAGTGCATTAAACACCTAGTTATAAAGCAGTTGATAAGCATCATTAGTAAGGGATGTATATTAACTCAAACAAGTTGATATGGCGTAGAGCCTGCTTGGGGACCCCCAGACAAAATCCAGGCATTTGGAATAAAATGTGTATTCCCCAACCAGTTGGCAACTGTTTGTTGGCTGTCCCTGGGTGAAATTGGTCACAAAGAGGGCACTGCACCCAAAACTGCCTTGCGATTGCTTTAGTCACTACCAGATTGCCAGTTACTTGTGGTTTGCATGGTAGATATCAACCTGTCTGCAAACACTTAGTAACTGACCACAGTGTAAGTGAGACTGGAAAAAGTGTAATGCAAGCCCAAAATAGTAAAAGTAAAGTGGCACTTATTAAAACATGTTCATTTCAGTGGCAATGAACAGCATTTTGCTCTGAAGGCACATGTTCTTCACTTTTGGTTGGCTTCTTCCATGCAAACTACCAGTAACAGTGTCAATCTGCTAGTGACCAAAGCAATTGCAAAGAGATTTTCGGTCCCCTTTATAAAAGGTGTAGCTTTTTGCAATCAATGTCATGCTAGTGATAGCAAACAATCTCCAGCAACCACTTGCTAGCTGGTTTGGGTATATACATTTTTCCGCAGCAACCAGTTTTCTTGAGCTGACAAGCCTTTTGACTTAAGGTTTGTAATCAAATTCACTGTAATCAAATTTTGGTAAATACATTTCTTGGGGCAGCACGGTGGCACGGTGGTTAGCACTGTTGCCGCACAGCAAGAAGGTCCTGAGTTCAATTCCACCATCAGGCCGTGGTCTTTCTGTGTGGAGTTTGCATGTTCTCCCCATGTTTGCGTGGGTTCCCTCCGGGTACTCCGGCTTCCTCCCACCGTCCAACGACATGCAACTTGTGGGGATAGGTTAATTGGATAATCCAAATTGCCACTAGGTGTGAATGTGTGAGTGAAAGTGAGTGTGACTGGTTGTCTGTCTCTGTGTGTTGGCCCTGCGACAGACTGGCAACCTGTCTAGGGTGTACCCCGCCTCTCGCCCTATGACAGCTGGGATAGGCTCCAGCACCACCCGTGACCCTGAAAAGGATAAGCGGAAGCGAATGGATGGATGGACATTTCTTGGATTTAATTAATCTGTTAGCACAGACTAGCATCTGATGCACTCATTGAGTTCATGGATACTGCTACTTTCTAACAAATCTAGCTAGCACTAACTTGGCGCTTTACCCCTTCATCCAAGTATTGTCACTTTTAGGCCTGACAACCAAAAATGCTAATGTTAAGTCCAAAATGCAGCAGGTAATGATGAGATTACAACCAGGCTTGGCATCAAAATGTGAGTGAAAATTAATGTAAAAGCAAAATTTGATCCCAGATGATTTTTCTAATAAAATGTAATAGAAAAGCTCCTGTATGTCGTTTGAGATGGTAGAAAGAAATAACCGGTGTGATCGTTTACATGGAGGATTCGTTGAGTAACAGCGATAAGCAGCACTTCCTTAAAGTGGAAGTATGACGGGCAAACACCGTGGCTAGGGAGTTTAATCTTTGAACTGACTGATCAATTCTATGAGTCTGCAAGCACAGTTGCAGTCAATAAATGTTTCTATATGCACACTGTCACAGTTGCGTAAAGACTTAGATCTAACTAACTCATGTAGTGTTTAGGACTGTTCCCGTAACTGCAATCAGCCTACCAGCCTGAAAATTACCTGTGCTCTCGGTGAGACCTGACCATGTTGATTCAGCAACCCATCTTCACTCTGCTGAGATGCACCCACTCCCTGCAACAGTCTCAATCTAATCTGGTTTGTTCAGGCGCTGAGCAACAAGACCGAGGGAGCATTTTTCTCTTCCTCGACTGCTGGTTTAAATGGAAGCTTACAAACGCCATCTGCCCACAGCTCAGCCAACACACTCTGTATATATGAATAGTCAATGTCAATTAACTTGTTTCTCAAGTGTTCTCTCTAGCATCGAGCTGCTCAGAAATCACACTACCTCTCCCAGGAAGTGTGTATGTGTGCATCTGCGTACAGTATGCATGTGGGTAGAGGGGGTCTTAATTAAAGCTGCTTAATATGCGTATGGGTTGGCTTTTTTAGGGGTGAAAACAAATTTGTGGGGAACATATGGTGCCCCAGACATGGGACACACACACACCCCCATAATACATAGACACTTGCAGGCACACACAAACACTTTCAATCTTCAAAGTGAAGCATACGCACACACACATACTGGCACGCCTGGGCTCCTGCAGAAACTGGAGTGATGGATTCTGGCTGATTGTGTGTAAGTGTTGGAATATCATTAATCCCCCTTTTTTGTGATTTGGGAAGGTGTGTGCTCATGCACATCTCAGGGTGCTTTTGTGAGAGATTATTTCTGGCAGATGGAAGGAACCGTGGCCCCTTCTGCAGGGTCAACGGGGGGAAGTTAAGCAGCACAGATTGTTGCCTCTCCTCCTCGTTTCCTTTCTCTCCTCTCTTGTTCCCCTTTTCTCTCCTTCTTCATCCCTTGAAATCAGCTTCAACGCCCACCTCCAATCTATCTTCACACCCTTCTCTGTTTCTTTATTTTTATCTCGTTTAAGAAAGACGAAAGTAGAATGTGGTGCCAAAAATAGGGAAGAAAATCAGGGAAAGTGAAGATATTCAAAGCTTTATGCAATACAAGATAAATACTAGCTAGGTTGAACATTTAACAAGAAAAAAAACAAGGCACACAAAGAAAATCCCTTCACTTTTATGCTTGTTTCAGCATTGATCTGTGAAAAAATTCAGTGTTACGTTGGCCATTCACTGGGTCCTTGATACTTTTTTCATACAGTCCAGGCCTTTAGACAGAAAACTAAACATTAGAATTACATGTTATGAGCATTTCCCACTTGTTGAGTTCTATTCAAGCCTTCTAAATGAAATTGAAGAAATGGAAATATTCCACTGCTAAAGGTGAAAAGAATAAGTTTAAACCCAGAAGACTTCCAGCACTTTAGAAGGCCACTTCTCTTAGAAGTAAGATGTGAAAATTCTACCAATCTTTTAAAATGCTAAGTGGAGATTTGGACAAAAAATCAAGAAGAAACATCAAAGTAGTGATATAAGACGAGAGAACTTAATTCACATGTTGCAGCACAAGATGCTGTTTAAAACTTTCACGGACGATATCATGAATCCTTGTAGAGCTGAGATGAAGAAGAGTACAGTGGCCAAATGCCTGGGGATACATGGTCGCAATCCATACAGTAATTGACTTAAAACATCCACAGGCCTTATCACCGCAGTCCATATGTCTTAGTGTATGTGTGTTTAAACCACTCCACCTACATGTTCCAACCTGAGACGTCCAAGAGACAGAAGAAGCCGTGCAGAGGATTAGAAATCAGTATGCCAAAATCCCAGACGCGAGGTTCCTCCACCAATCACACAGCAAGCAGTCTGCTAACCACCTGGGGAGCCGTGCTGGGGAATCCTGGAACAATACTAGTCAAGGCGATGCCTGAAGGCAAAAGGGATCTTGGATCGGAGCTTCTCTGATCCCCACCTCAAAAAGACTGCTTCAAAATGTCCTGAGTGAAAAACTGGGGAGCGGTTGTGCACAAAGGATTTTATTTCAGAACTCGGTGTTTACAGTCGTGTCAATTTAACTTGCATGCCTACATGTGGAAAATCATCCACAAATATATATATATACATACATGCAAACCCTGCATTTATCCCCTCTGTTGCTGTCATTCTTCACCTGCCGCTTATTTCTGTGTTGGCGGTTTTCTCCCCACGGCTGCTTGTGGCAGAGAGGAGTGTTAGACAAGAGTGACGATATTGTAATAACAACATGCTTCCTCTTCCTGTCAATACTCGCCAATACCTGATCAAGGGGTGAAAAAACAGAAAACCAGTGGAGCAAATGTGGTACAGTTACAAAGTTACAACCTCTTACATAATGTATGTTGTTTTTTCAAGTTTCTGTTTTATTTAAACATTTCTTAAAATTTCCGTGACCCTGGATTTTGTTTGAGTTTGCGGCTCCTGGAGGTTAAAATGCAGATTAAGCTTGACAGGAATGCTATTTCTTGTTTGAAACTCTCTTTTCTTTTTTTTTTTTTTGGCCATGAGAAGGCATAAGCCAAAGCCTGGATGGTGTTTTATGAGAACCATTGATCGGGAGGCACATGCTGATGAGCTGAGTCGAGACAGTGCTGTGAATGAAGCAGGATATAGTCGTGACCCAGGGGGAATCACACCACACTCCAGCCTGATCTCTCGCAAAGCCGCTTGGAACCCCAACGCCACCCTCCCTGATGAATGTACTCTCTCTGTGTCTCTCCTCTCTCTCTCCTCTTTCTGCCTCTCTTTGACTCCTCTGCTCTCTCACTCTGTTTTCTGGGCCTGATGAATGCAGAGCGAATCAATAAATCTATTCCCCTGCTGGATACCTGATAAAATTTACAAGGACAAGCTTAATAAATTACTAATGGGGTGGCCAATTAGTTTGTGTGTTTGCATGTGCTGGATTGACTGTGTGGCTGTGTGTCTTGTGGGCCACATGACTTTCAATTCCTGCATTGTCATTTGCATGCACATGTATGTTGCGAGGTTGTTCCATGAAAATGCAACGTTCTTCTATTTTGTGAATCTAAAGTGCACACTGTTCTTCTGCCTTCTTAATTTTTATGATTTTTCTTATGACTGTTGTGTAATTGAGACCTAAGTCACACAGACCTAGAGATGAGTTGGTAACCCCCGGCAACATCGAGTCACTAAGGACAAATGCATATTCCCCACCCGGTTTGTAAGTGGTTACTGGCTTTCGAATGATATTGATTGGAAAGAGGGGCGCACCAAAAATCTTCTTGTGATTGCTTTGGCTGCTAGCAAATTGCCACGTGCTCCACAGCCTTGTAGACATTTGGCATTGTAAACTGCAGTGCTGAAGCTGGATTTTAGGTACTCTTTTAATGGCTGGAGAGTTTAGACTGTAGTTTATGCAAGTGACCGGTGCTATTGATTGCTTCACACCTGCTGTCAAAGTTATGGAAATGAAGAAATAGCAACATGGATCTGGATAAAGTCTCTTCCCCAAAACAGCTCAAGTGACTTTGTTGACACTCTGTTGAAAGACAGAAACTGACTGCAAAGTTTGGACCTGTGCTTCGGGTCATAGTCCTTGTCCTTGTGTCCTTGTGTTTACATTGAGACCAGTTTTTTTGCGCACCTGTTAGACTCTTTCTTTTAAGAAAGTAGTACGAAAATGTTGCTTTTTTAAAGCAGTCTCCTGCAGTTGCATTATTAGAACAAGAATCATTTTTAAGGCTGTTTGGAGACTTAATGAAATGGATTGCTTCTTTAATCAGCAGATGAGTTTTCAGATTTACTAATGATTATTCTAATGATCGTATTGGTCTAACATGATAAACATTATATAACACATTGTGTCACTAAAACACAGGAATGATGGTACTGAAAATGGCCCTCTCTACGCCTGCAAAGTTAATCAATTAAAAGTCACTAATGAAAACTGGAGTCCCTTTAGTTTACCTTTGGGGAATATTTAAAAGGTGTTGCGGTTGTAGGGGGGAGGGGGGGGGGTATAACTTCTTCCCAATGGTCCCTCTAAGACAGGCTTTATATATGCAGAAACATGGCATTTACACCTGAAGGCCAAGTCATGATTTCTGTAGACATTTTCAGACTTTCATGTGCTTATTATACATGACAGTGTACAGTGGAAAGATGACATGCATGTGGTGTACAAAATAATTACCCAGTTCATGTTGTACATGTGTAGTTGACAGTTCACATAGTTTCAAAAAGCATAGGAATGTCAAAGGAATGGATGTACACATGCAGATGCAAAAAGCACTAATTTGCAGCACTAAATACTTTTATAATCATTTTATATATTCACCAGACTCTGATTAAAACACTGATTGTACTCAGGTAAAACTGCACTGAGGAATCTGAAGAGAACTGCTCACTTCAGTCAAACTCAAGAAACAACAGATATCTTTTACACCTCACCTAAGGAACCAAGGACATGAGCCAGGAAACTATGCATCAAGGATTGCTACAAGCTTGGTATTTTGATATGTCTAAAATTTGTTGCTGCGGTCTTGCCTGTCAACAGTGATTTAAGCAGCTAAGTGTAACCAACAAGCTGTGTCTGCCTCGCTCCTTGGCAGATGTTACTTGCGATGCACAATTTCATTGTTTGACAACTGAGAGAGGAGACAAAAAGAAATTAACGGGTTTTTTTCTTGTTGGTTTTTTTTCATCAGTTTTGATTATGAAATTTCGATTCACACATCTTTTTAAAGTCTTAGTCCCAAGCTGCAAAACCTTCACTTTAAATCATCATAAGTTCTGGGTCAGGGGTGTCAGACTTGATTTGGTTAACAGGCCACGTTCCTTGGTTTAACCCTCTTCCTTTGCTGTGCTATGGCAGGCCATGGATAATGTCTTTGTAAGTGGGAAGGCTGCAAAACCGAAAATGAGTCAGACCTCTGGATTACATTTAATTGATAGCTGAGAGAACCTCTGCCGTAATACTTTCTAATAGCAGTGATTCTTGATACAAAATATAGTGAAAAGTTCAAACATCTGCAGTTTTTACACCCTGCAAAGTCATCTAATGAGCCAGATTGGATCAAAAATAAAATACACTCTGTTGTCCCAAGCAATGCAGGATGTTAGAATTTTGGGAGAAAGAGTGAAAGACATCAGCTCTGAGTCTCCTAGTGTGTCTCCTCCATTAACCAGCATAACATCAATGAATCTTTTGAGGATCGCAATCTTCAAAAGGCCTCCCAGCTTCCCTCCCGCAGACAAGACTGTAATTATTCTACATTTGCATGATAAGTGTGTCTGCCTGTGTACGCATTTATGTATGTATGTATGAGTGCTTAAACGCACATTAGCCGCGGTCAGGCACGAATTCGCGTCTTTTATCTCGGCGCAGAAGACGAAAAGAGGCCTTTTTTTAAATGTGGAGACCGGATTGCTGTCTCTTTGCTCTTCATCTGAGTGTTCATCATTAGCCACTGTCAGCCCGAGAGCTTTGAAGTGGAGTCAGGGGCTCGTTCACGATGTGGAATAGTTATGACACCCGGGCTCTGTATTTGTGTGTGCGTCCACTTACATTTATATATTTTCCCATCAAAAAGCCCTTCCTTCTTACACTTCCATTTGAACTCTAGCAAGTGTGCTGCAATGCAAAGAGGCTCTTCATCGTATAACTTGCATTCATATTAGCCGTGATGGTGCATGCCATTATAAGAGAGGAGTTTTTATTTATTTATTTATTTAATTCAAAGCAAGGTATGTTTGGTTTTTCCTGCACAAGACAGAAATCTTTTAATAACCAATCATGCTTCACTGGGTCTGATGATGGGAAGATGCAAATATAGTAATGAGAGGAAGCGAACAGAAACCCGAGTACATGAGTGTGATAAAAAGAGTGCATGAAGTTTGACTATGTGAGATGTCTTCTAAATGTGCTGCAGATTCTATACATTGCTTCAGGCCAGGAAAAACATATTGAAGTAGCAAGCAAACGAAGAAACATTTTCGGATGCGCACGATCTCCCAAGGCCTCATTATCTCCCGAAAAAGTGTGCGTGTGCACCGAAGCGTAGCTGCATACATATTGTGCATGGGCCTACAGCTGCTCATTCAGTCAACACTTGACTGGCCCGGAAGCCCCTCTCAGTGGGCAGTCAGGTTCAACATGTAGCAGCGCCTCGTTTAGCTTATTAATTATGAATCATGTTTATTCAGTCTACATTGTGTATCTTTTTCTGGCCCCTCTGCTTCTTTAAGCATAGACAGTGTCATCTACACACTCTATATGAGTTTCCCATGATGTCTGCTGGGTGTTGGCAAGAAAAAGACAAGACAGCAAAGGAGAACTTCTTCTTTTAGCCACATTCTCGTTTTTAGCATGATGTTGCAGGAGTGTGGTGTGGCAGTAAAAAAGTCTGTCCTGTTTATGAAGCTTTTATTGCTGCCGGTTCCCGGTGAGCACTCCTCCTTGTTTCCGAAAGGAGGTGACTAATCTTGCGGTTTGCGAGAAGCCGAGTTAATCACTTTAAGAAAACCATGATGTGGTGTATGGTGTTTCTGGAAACCCACAGTATCCTTGCAGGTCGCTGTGTGCAGGGTGGCTGCAGCTCAGGAGGTAGAGCTGGTCACCTACTGATCGGAAGGTTGGTGGTTCGATCCCTGACTCCTCCAGTCTGCATGTCACGTATCCTTGGGCAAGATACTAACCCCAACTTGCTCTCCGATGCATCCATTGGAGTATGAATGTGTGTGAATGTACTTAGAAAGCACTATGTATAGATAAAGTGCTTGTGAGAATGGGTGTGATTGGGTGAATGAGACATGTTGTATAGAGCGCTTTGAGTACTCCGGGAGAGTAGAAAAGCGCTATATAAGAATCAGTCCATTTAAAGGTGGCTTATGGACATTAATTTAGACTTTATTATTCAATGTGTTTGGGTCAGTTACTCCTGTGTCTGCAGGAGCTTTTGATTGTTACTATCATTCAGTTCATTTTACAATCTCAAAATAGCTTATTTTTTGGGTAAAGCTATTAAATTTATATTTTATGGGTACAAATACACTGTCAAAGCACACTAAAAAATAATAATTTTTTAAAAAAACGATTGATGTACAAGAATATATCCAGTGTAATGATAGCTGCAGGAATGACTTTGATGAGCAGGCAACCATGCCCGTGTCACTTGACTGCTAGCTCGCAGCTCACAGAATGACATCATGAGTCAGCTGTTTATGTTTCAGTGTATATTGGCAAAACACAGGTCCTGTATATAAAAGATGGACATAAACGCAGTAGTGCCATTAAGTGCTTTGCACACCCAGATTTTTAAGCCTGACCATCTCTGGCTTTTTGACCCCATTATGTTGGTTTTTGCAGCCACATTTGGACCAGAGGCAGCAAACTAATTAACTAATCAGATACTAGACTTTTAGTCACCAAACCTGAACCACTAACCTCTTGACAGTCATCATCACATAGCAAGCAGTGGTGTGTGTAAGTGTTACAAAGTAATTGCATAATTCAGTTATGCACTAATGTAATGAGTTACTGTGCTAAATGCAATTATTGCATTACAGTTACAATTGTGTTATTACTTGCTTTACAAAGGTTCACACATCATAAAGACATAAAGATGTCCAGTTCAGTGATTCATTTTAGTGGATGTGAAGCTTAGAAGACAACTGACTACACCACCTGTAAATCAAAGCAACACCTCTGATGTTAAACCTCAACTGTATCCAAATACACAAGTTATATAAATACATATATATCTAATTTCACTGGATCCACTGATCCAATCCAGGGTTGCAGTTGGACTGGAGCCTATCCCAGTGTGGGAGGTAGGGTACATCCTGGACAGGCTGCTAATCTATCACAGGGCAAACACAGAGAGACAACCATTCACACCTACAATGCTGGTCACCAGTTAACTAACTATGCATGTTTTTGCACTGTGGGAGAAAGCCAGAGGAGATGTAAAGCATTTGAACCCAGGACTTTATCGCCACAAAGTGCTAAAATCATAAAAAATTATAATAATTAATATTAAATTACATTAAAAAGTTGGTACAAAATCACACCGAATTTTTATACAAGATGTTTTTAAATAGATAAAACATTCATAATAATAATTTCTTTTTTAATAAGTATACATATAATAATAAAAACTGTGACAGTGGATATTTAAAGTTGTAGTTTAAAGAAGTATGAACATATGCTGTTGGTACTGTATCATATAAGTCAGGGTGATAGTTTAGTTGACACCAATTAGCAACAGGAGTGATGTCAGAATGAGCAAAAGTGGAAAGATTGCAGCTAAGACATTACATCAGATCAATAACACAGATCCATATAGTCTAAATTAGACTTCCCCACCCACTTCCACCTCCTCCACCACCATCACCACCCCATCAAGACTGACAGCTTTAATAACTGTCCTAATAACAGGAGAGCAGATTAATAAAGCATACCGTAAATGATTACCTCCATCATTAATCCATTCCACGGCTATTTAAAGCTGCACGTATTAACTATTTGGACAGGAGGTTTCATGTGTTAATGGCCAGACTGCACTCGCAGAGGGCTGAAAGTACATTAGAGGAATACATGATTTGATTAATGCCATTCACAGAATTAGAAACAAATTACACAGGCAGCACAATGCCGTTCACCTGAAGAAATCAAGTAAAAGGAAAGCCGGGAGAGCTCAGCCGAGAAATGAAATGTTTGCACTCGAACCTGTGTAATCCCCCCACAGCGGATCTGAAATGAAACCTGGTTCTCATTAGCTGTATTTGGGCCAGATTGCATTGGGTCCACTGATTCATTTGGGAAATCCATCTATATATTGCGTACGCCCTCCTTATAGGTGTGCTTGAGGCTGTGCCTGTTAGAGTGTGGATGATGACAGCGCTGATTCAGACTTAATAAATAATATAGTGATACTGGAGGTATCACCTGATGAATATTGCATTCCCATTCCTAGCGCCTGCCTGTCCTCCTTCCTTCCTTTTCGTCTATCTGTCTGTCTAAGAAACTACCTGGCCTAATGCCAGCTTTCTTTTTTCTTTTTTTGTGGTATCCAGTGGCAATATCCAGTTCGGCTACATGTCGACAGCTGGTGAGGTTGGAGGCACTCTGCATTCAAAAACACCCACAGTGTCAGGCAGCAAATGCTAGACAATTACTTCTCGTCTCCAGCACTGAAAGTTGTTCCCCCCAAAAAAGAAAAGTAACGTCCCGCCCATCTGACACACACCGCGGGTGGATTTTGTGCCAGCTGGAGTGCAGAGAGTTGGGAAAAAAAGGAGGGGGACAGTTATGAAGACAGAGAATAAATTATCACCTTCAACAGATTATTACCGGGGAAGGTGTTTGGAAGTGTGGCTCTGTGTTCTGAGGAACATGTGTGGGCTTGCACTTTTATATTTCTTTCTGACTCACAGTAAGGATGGGTATATATCTTCTTATGTTGTCAAACCTAGTCACGAATACTGGTAAGAATCATTATTAATCTATGAGAAACAAGTTCTTCCATGCGTGTAACACCTGCTGATGTTGAGCTCTAACCGAGCAGAAGTGAGAAAACAGAGAGACGAATGCTCAGCGACTACAGTTGTGTAACACCACTTATTGTAAAAAATCTGTCAGAAACATTGTCAAAGCTGTTTTGTATGTGTGTGTTTTCATGCTGAGTGTTTCACCATCCATGAAATGATTTTTACTCGTGACAGGATTTTTTTTCTTTCTTTGTTAATTTGTTGTTTTTGACAACAGAAAAATTCTATTTTTTTTTTTTGCATAAACAAGGGTAAAGCTGCAAATAAAAATCATAAATAGCAGCCTCGTTATGATGCAAGAGGAAAAAATAACAGTCATTATGGCCGTCCTCATGCGACAGAGGTGTTCTCTACCGATTTCCGCGGCAATCCATCAATACTCATGTAGACTGGCGTTAAGGAAGCATTAATTCAAAATCCAGGATTCTCCATACTCATTAGAATTCATCCTCTGGGTAGCATCAGTGTCTGTGCAAAATGTTGGAATAATCTATCTTACAGATGTTAAGATATTTCTCTTAGGGCCAGAGCATTAGAATGACTGACCAACTTTGTTAACATGGGTGACAAATACACTTTAAGTTTGAAAGTTTGATAGGCGCAGCCACAGTGATGTAGCCCACTGGTTTCTAGATATCACATTTGGAAGCCTTAATTCTGGTGCTGCCACTTTTGTGTTTTGGAGACTTAAGTGATTATACTTAGACAACAGATTAGAATACTAGGTTATCTGTTAAATGTGATTGCTAACATTGCATTCACACAGGTCTAAAGGCCATTCAGCAAACACTGATCATGGGATAAAAATCTCTGTTCCACAAACGACTAACAAGTAGTTGTTGGAAGTTGGTGTAAGTTGGTTGCATCAAATCAGTCTTGGAGAGTTATATGGTGCTGCACCGAAAACTTCTTTGCCAGCAGGTTGCTGCTGTCACAAGTAGTTGCCCACTTGTGTGAAAACTACTCACCAAATTTTTGTGAAACTGTAAAAATGTAACAGAATTTGCAAACAGAGACTCTGCACTTTCAAATTTAAGATTCTTCTTTTTGAAAAGTGTAGTTATCTTTCATGCAAACTACTGGCAACTGTGGCAAATTGCTAATGACCAAAGCAGTCAAAAGCGGTTTTGTTTTTCTTCACCCTCGTTGCAGTCAGTTTTACTAACTACCAGCAATCTCCTGCAACCAGTAGCCAACAGGTTGGCAAATAGACATTTTTTCTTGATGGAGAGTGGGTCAGGGGGTTACCATCTGGTCCCCATATGGAAAAGAAACAGTAAAAACTTATAAAAGACTTGCATAAGATGTGGCCTACTTCATATAGTGAATCATATAAGGCTTATATGATTTTACTCATGAAAGTGGCCACTTCCTCTTTACTTTCATATATTGTTTTTGTAAGTATCCAGAACTTAGAAGTTTCATTTATATAATTTTTCAAGGGAACTTTTATCTGTTTTCACTCTTGTATGCTTTTCATACACGTTAACACAAGACAGATACAAACTTTATAATATTTATATATATCTTTTGCATATGGGTCTCTAGGCCAGTGCCACTAAGACCACACCAAGCTAGGCATGCTTTTCTGATAGTCAAGGTGACCACAACCCTAATTTTAAGCCTTTTAAATAAAAGTCCTGACATGCTGTGATGTCGTCATGTGTAAAACCTACCGAAGATGTCCTTAGTCAAACATGAACTTTGTGAGCCAATTTGTAAAGTAGTTTCTAATTACTTCACTTATTATAATACAGAAGTACACAATATGATTTATTATACCACTGTGCTCTGTGATGTGATTTTATTGATGTTTTGTCTGTTTAGTTACAGACAAACTACAACAACTACAACTTCGACATCCGCTGCATTATATAGATGCTCTTTTCAGAGTCTTTGAAAACTTGTTATTGCAAACTCAGAAAACCCTGAAAAAGTAACTCTTCTGTGCTCTAATAACATTTGGAAAGTACATGAGAACAATCTAAATGTGTATTTTATCTGATTAGAAAAGTGGGTGGAGCCAACAGGAAGTGGCTTTGCCAGTGGAAGTCTCAGTGGAAATAGCTCAACTGTAACAAAGACAACACTCAAACTTTATGGGCTTTAGGACCAAAAACTATTGTGGACATCTCATTTATAAAAGGCAAACTGAAAATTGGAAATTTGTTGCAGTGGACATTCTGTGTGGTGGGAAACTGTGTTGGGTGTGAGACATTCCAAATTATTGTGTTACTTTTTCTCTGTAATAAACAATGTAATTTATTCAAGTCAAGAAATCTGTTAGCTAACTTGTTACTGCCTTTCCTTGTTCCTTATGTTGATGAACACATTTGCAATGTTTCTGCCTCTCCGACTCTTTTCATGGTGGAAAATATCCAATCCTACAGTTGTGTCAGTGAACATGTTAAGATCCGTTAGCGTAATGAAAGAAAGACGACTGTTACATTGATTGTGCCAGGGTGATAATACTTTTCTTTCAGCTTTACATTTTAAAGACACAAATATGAGCCAATGACAACTTTGCAACACAGGTGGTGAGGCCCACTGACGAAGACAATAACATTAGCTTTTAGCTAAATTTGTCATTCTGTGAGAAGTCGTGCTTGTGTCATGTGATGGTAAATGCTAATAATGTCATTTCGCTATGCAGTGAGGAAGATTCAGACGTAAATTTACTAAATGTAAATGGACAGATCTACATTTAGTTAAATAGATTCTGGTCAAATTAACAAACTTGCAAATTTATGTTTAGATAGTTAAGATAGCTGTAACACGCTATTTTTTTTTATTGGTAAAGTCTTGTTGTTTAACAAGTTACTTTTTAACAATGATGTTACTCAACACTAAATATGGTTTTAAAAAAAGTTTTTTTTTACTTTAAGCTAAAGAAAATAGAAAGCTTTTTTATTACTTTTTTTTAACCATTCCATTCTACTTTTTCTTTCTAGTTTTACTGCTACACGTTTTCCTTCCATAGATTTTACTGTTAGTGGTTTATTTTAGTGTTAAATCTACATTTCATTATCTGTGTTTACAGTAGAAGCCATAGTTAGCTTATGATATGAAAGATTTCATTTTATTACTGTTTGTCAGCATTATTTGGTTAAGACTGTTTTACTTTAAAATGTAATAAAGTTTAAAATGAAGTGTTAAACCTGCACTGGGTTTCTGTGTTACGCTTTACCTAATTTTATAAGGGTTTTTGCAGATCTTTGACAATAAGCAATGATTATTTTAGTGTTTTCTTTTCCAAAATGAATCTGTGTTGGTAAAACTAAACCAATGCTGAACAGATGTTCGGGGCAGTTTTACCTTCATTTTCTAAGGCATTCCTCCCCCCTCCTTCTTCACTGTTTCTATCATGCATGTGCCAATCAAGTCTCAGTGTATGTGTGCGTATGTGGATCTTTGATTGTGCCAGCATGTGTCAACACTGCACCAGCCGGTGTGTGTCTGTGTTTGAATAGGAAAATACTTTTTTTTCATTTTTTTTCTGAAAAGGTGGAGGGAGAGAAAGGAATAAGTGAGGAGCCTAATCAGCCAATCACAAAGCAGATTATCAGACTGGGAGGGCTGCGGGGGGTGAGGTAGGGCTGTTACTACACAGGGAAAAAAAAATTTCTTTTTTGGATAGCAACACAGCGACCAATCACAATCCATAAACAGACCAAAACAACTTTATACACCAATGACCCTGTCTGGGTGTGTGTTTGTGTGTGGAAAGATGGTAAAAAATAAGACCAGGCAAAACTGCCAGCTCCCAGGAATTTTGGCAGCTGCCCAAATGTTGTGTGTGTGTGTGTGTGCATGTGTGTTTAAGGCAGTCTCTCTCTAAAGAAGATGGGCAGAGAGTGCACAGACTTCTTCTAATTTGACATGGTTCACTGTTTTGGCATGCACTTGCTTCCTCACCATGTGTGTTTGTGTATATGAATACGTGCTTATGCACTTTTGGTTCTGTGTGCATCTTTGTGTGTGTGTGTGTGTGTGTGTGTGTGTGTGTGTGTGTGTGTGTGTGTGTGTGGGTGAGTGACAGCCCTGACCTTTTCAATATGCTGGTTAAAC
>NW_024582586.1:906155-918410 GCF_018398535.1 Haplochromis burtoni | reverse complement strand
TGATGCAGATGTGTTTTAAACCTGCATTCTACATAATGGCCAGCAGGGGGAGAACATAGAATCCAGTTGTGCAGAGGTTCATATAAAAATTATCCTACTTCCAATGTAATTTATGAATGTAGTAACTATGTTCATATTAAGTTTATTGTGTTAATTCATAGATTCAAGTCTTTTTCAATATGAGTATGTTTATCAACTTAACTCACTATGTTAATGTTTGTAAATTACTGTGCTGTGTAGACTAAATTAAACCCGAGTGAGCTCTAGGGTGTGGCTACATTGTTTTAATGCTACTATGATACGAGTCAGACCATCTTGTTTAAAAAAAAAACCCAACAACCCCCCAGATAACTAGATTACACTTCAGAATGCATTTCATAAACCAATGGGTGATGTAACCATGGCAACATCCATCTTTTACATACAGTCTATGGATAAATCAAATGAAGGGATAAGTGTTACAAAGTTGTTTTATTGTTACTATTGATTTAAAAGACGCCGCCTGGATGTGGCTCTATGGGCTAGAGTGGTGGACAGAATGTGTGTGCATCCATTCATATCTACCCAAGTGTGAATACAAGTATCTTTGTGCTTTTGTTCCTCTGAACACATGTGGATGTATGTATACCACACTCAAACTCACTTTGTTGACTAAATGCAGCACCGTAAAAGACTGTTGGTGCCTGTGTACATGTGAACATGCATGTGCTCACATCTACTTGTTTACATCCATTTTACCTTATAGACCTATGTAGAGCTTTGTAATAATGTGTGTGAAAGCATCTCCTCTGTGTGATCATCACACAGGGGAGATGCTTATAGCCCATTTGTCTACAAGCACACTGACCATTAGCTGGCAACCATACATAATGTATAGCAGTGACCTTTCTACACACTGCACCCTTAGGCCTATAAGCCATTGTTTGGTGTTGTATTGATTTTCAGCCCCCTCATAGATGGAGATGGCGATTTGAGGGGAGAGAGACTGAGTGCCGCTGTGTCTGGTGAAAGGACAGGGGAGGGCAAAAGCAATGGAGTGTAAAGAAATGAAAAGGCTTGTTGTGGAGAAGGACACAAACAACACACGCCACATACCTGTACCCCGCCTCTAAGCACAGTTACTGCTTGGAGGCTGGCCCCTCCAGTGAAAAATGGGGTCATGTTCAATAGTCTTGAATATAGCGGCTTATACAAGTGCCACCTATACACAGCCCATTAGACAGAGTGGTGAGCGCAAGGCTTCATAGTAAACAATTTAAGCACAGACCCGGAGAGATTCTCAACATTCATCGAGCTCGACTTGGTGGAAAAAAGGGACATTATGGGGGGGAGACTGTGGTTTCCATCTACATTCCTTCCCTATAATCTGTCAGAATGTTCTTTATGTGCTTCCTTCTCCAACTGACAACTAAAGTGGAGGTACACAGAGGAGGAAAATGGGCTCAGAAAAATGTTTCGGTGTCCTACGGTGATGGAGCTACAGGTCGCCTGGCAGATGAAGGATGAGGGGAAGAAGAGGCTGATTTGAATTCAGCATGACTTTGTTGTCACCCAGTTGGCCAGGAGTTGATCTGTAGGAGGACTGGGACAGCAATTGGGCCTGTTGCTCTGACACCCCCCCAACAGTGTTAAGAATATTGCACATATTAGTCAGAGAGCCAAAAGTAGGAGACAATCTTATATGAACTTACGTCCTGCTCCTCCTCCACGTTTTGATAGCACATACATGATAATATCGTAAATTATAGCTTACAATATTGCATGACACAATATCCATGGAGGAAAAATTCCCATGTAATGTAACTGAGCTATTCACTTAAAGTTTGGTGCCATTTTTAAACTTTTCAGCAGATGATTCCACTTTTGGGTGAGGCACAGAGATGACAAAACACTACAGTGGTCTAGGCGAGTTTGTTGTTTGCAGAAAGAACAAAATCAAGTCAAGAGGATAACTTGATTGGAAACTTTACAGTAAAATCTGAAACCTTCCTACTTGTGTAACATGTATTGCTGTTAAGGCTTGCTTCTTCTTTAAGCCCCTGCACTGGATGAGCTTTTAAAACTGTTTTTAAAAAATACTCCTAATTCTTGGGTTAAAGCTTACGAATACTCATTTTTAGATTACTCTTTTTATTGTTGGACTCGACAAGAGTAGCTTTGCATGAGTCACTGTTCTCTTGTGATTGACCATATTGGGGATAAACTCTGCCGTTGACATGTTTCAGAGCCAAGAATTTTAAAAAAGACATGTAAATCATGCAATTGAGTTTTTACAGTAGTCTGAATTCTGAGCATTTAGTTGCACTTATTCTGACCTTAAACTTTGGTCAGGTGTAATGAGCATTTTCATATGAAAAAGCTTAATAGGTGTTTGTAGAGTACAGTTCTAATTTTACTGTATACAAAATAAAAATATAATGTTTAATTTTTTAATATAAACCTTGATTAGAGTTGGTTTTTACTAACAAATAAAGCAGGATGAAAGTCAACCGCTGAGCCAAATCATGCTCCTCTTTTGGACGAAAAGGAGTTTTAATGGAAAAAATATGTCTATGTAAGGATCTGGTGTAGAAGCCCAACATTAGGTTATAAGTTCACCAGATAATGATATCTAGTCTTCGTCTTAACAGTCCTTTCAGACATGAAGCATTGCGGCCATGTTTTTGGCCCGAAACATTACATTACATGTTACTGTTAATGAAAGTGGCACACTGTATTGTAATGAAACTGTAATGAAATAATGAATGACAGTCACATTACCTGACTGCAGTTTTAATGATGAGGTTGATCGGTGCACTTTCACATTTTAATGGGAAGTTGTTAGTTAGCAAATAGCTATTTGCAAGTCTTACTGACACAGACCAACATTAGCCTTTAAATGGGAATGTGTTTCTGGACAATTGACATGGACTTTTTTCAGTTTTCACTTAGCAACTCTTGAGGACAACAGTACCAAACTATTTAGCAGCTTTATCATTTTCTATGCTCATCGATTAGTGGCTAACTTAATATGCTAATATTTGGTCGTTGGTAATTAGCGATCTTCTAAGGGTTCAAGTTGTAGGAAAATGTAACCTTCTTCAAGTTACTCTATTAATTAGACAAATAGACATTTTATTGCGTTGTTTGTGTGTGCAGTTTTAAGCACTTATGATGTTTAGCAAGCTTAAACTGAATACAGCAGTGCAGCAACATTGACAGGCGGCCTTGAATCTCTAAACCTGAATATGTTTCCCTTTGTACTTTGCTTGCCGAATGACCATTGCTAGCTGCCAGTTACAAATTATTCAAACTGGCACAAAGACCATAATCCGTGAAATGCATTTAGAATACTGCCTGATGGGTTTGATTCATTAATACATCTGATGTAAGTGCAATGGAAAGTAAAGCCATTTTGACTGAAAGAGAGAGAGAGAAATGTGAAGCCGACACTAATGCAGTGCTGATCACTCGGTTAACGGGGGAGAAAGAAAAAGGAGGGGGGGTGCTGAGGGTAGAAAATAAGTGGCATCCCACAGAGCTTTCTAACTCCTCCAGGAGATTGACACCTGAATGTGCTTTCATGCGGCAAACCGCTGGGTGGCAACACCCTGCCAATCCCCCAACCCCCCGACCCCAGCTTTTTCTCCATCTCCATCCATCCCCCCTCCCCAGCCCATAGACCCCTGATCTCCTCGCGACCTGACACTGCATAGAATATCCATCGTAATGTCACATTTAGGCTCAAATTGAGTTCTAAAATGCTTATTTGGCAAACAGTGTTTCCACACTTTGCTTGATGCACGTCTGGGTGCATCAGAAGTAAATTGTGGGCCCATTAAAATCAAGGAGAAACTCGCCGAGTGCATCAGAAAATCACATTTGAGCTAATGGTATGTCGTTAATTATTCAGTTTGCCCCATAAAGTATTCAAGCCTCTAATTTTTTTAGCACATTATGTTTATTAGATCATGATGTGATTATGATAATTATAAGGCAGTCAGCGTGGGGCTCTAATGCACTTTTGATACCTTTTTGGAGGAGACTGAGAGAAGTGTCATTATTTCTGAAAAGAGCACTAGACTCTAGTATTTATTCAGGGGATTTTAGTCGAGTTGATTTGCGTTGGAATTAAGTGAAACTGCATTCCACTCCAAGTGCATGTGATAGTTTTCGATCACACGCACGTTCTACCTGTCATCTTCCTCTTTGTTTTTTGTTTTGTTTTTTCCCCCTCCCTCGTAACATATTTGATCACCGCTGTTGTGTCCTTCTGCTGTTTTCCTCGGTTTGTTCTCATTCATCTTGCGTCTCCATTGAAGATGGACGAGGAGGGAGGGAAAGAGGGAGGGTTTGGGGACAGAAGAGCTTCGCAGCGGGCCTCCGCTCCATTTATCAACATCAGGATTTCAATCGCAGCGCTGCGTCTTAAAAGCCAACTCGGAAACCCGTGCTTTTCCCTAGAACAAAAGCAAACTGAGCCCGACTTAAATATGAAATCCTACCTTTAACCTCATCATGCTGAGCTCACCTTTTCACCCAGCGGCACGCAGCTACATGAGTTTACTTTGCTTTCAGAAGACGACGGCAGATAAAAATAAATGAAGAGCATTTACAGGAGCCTCTTTACAACAGCCTTGAGGCTTCTTGCATGAAAAAGCTTTTTTTTTTCTTTAAAAAAAAAAAGTATTCAGTGCGTTTTAATTCTTCTGTTTTTGTCGTGGCTTTCATGGTGCACCGCGCTGTTTCACCATGACAAGCCGAATTAAGTCTAGAGCGCTAAACACCTCTGTATGACAATCTTTTCTGTCGCCTCTGAGAAACAGTTTACTCGTGATATTCTTCAGCTCTCTGAGGGGCTGGCAGATAAAAAACAGCCATGGGTTTACATTGACCTTCCATACAGAAGCATTGTATCCTTGCCTATGTGTTTGTGTGTGTGTCTGTGTGTGGATGCATGTTGTCATTACTGGGTCCCTTCCACATTTAGCCCTCCATATGGCTCATGTAGATAGCTTTCTTTGGGTCGTGTCTTGGCTTGGCTTTAATTAGTGGATTTGCTGCTAATAGATGGAGCTAATTAACAGGGATTGGGGCTCCTGCATATTTACTATCACTCCTATCTGTGTGTGTGTGTGAGAGAGAGAGAGAGAGTGTGCACGGTCATATGTGTGCAAGCTGACATGTTTCTGTCTACCCAACGATGGAGACAACGGATGCTGTCACCTTGGTAACCATGTAAAATGGATTCCAGGGGTGGAATCAGCCCGAGCCAATTAGACATAGACATGCTATGGAGTTGGCAGGGCGCACACAGACGCACACTCTGTGTCTGTGTCGATCAGCCTTCCTATCTCCCTCGCGCACAAGCACGCGCACACATACACGTGTAGGCAGTCAGACAGCGTCTTGCCCCAGGCAGTGTGGATATGACCATCATAATCACATCATCCTCTCCCTCCGATAACAATAACTGCTCAGGGATGCAAATAATCTGTGCGTCCACATATCTTATTATTGCAATCAATAATAACGAAGCAGCACCAAATACACGCTCACTCCCAAAAATAACACTCCTGTCACCCTAATGAGAAAGTATAGCCTATTACCACACTCTGTGCATTGCTGTGTGTGCGTGTGTGCACGCGTGTGCAGAGCGTGTACGTTTCAGCAGCTGTGTCCCCCTTCTTTAAAAAGCGAGGAGATCAAAACGGAGCAAAGGGCTCATGGGGCGTAAAAACTAATTTACTTTGAAAAAAAAAAGTAATTTTGCCGTCTGAGTTTCTCTATTTTTATTTATTTTTTGCCCCTGCCATCAAATAGCCCCACTCTTCATCAAAAGCACAGTGAGTGAGAAACGGGCCAAAATGTTGAGGGTGAGAATCCACACGCACTCCGATCATCGTGCGTGGGTACTCCCAAAACAAAACCATTGACCCACATGCATTCTCGCTTCACTCAGCCCGTCCCGATGAAATGGCCAGGGCATTACTGCTGACTTTGTGATAACGCTGTGTTGTGTTACTAATGTCTCAAACACACACAGCATACACGCCGCATCTCGATTGGCCAGGTTAGGCTGACTTGTAAGTGTCAATAAGTGAGTGTAAGTGTGTTTGTATGATGTGTGTGCGTGTGCTGATAAGTGAGTGAGTATATGTGAGTGTGGATGATTGCTGATTTGTGGCAGGGTGTCTATTGTTAATGAAATCCTTTGTGCCGCTCTGATTGGCTCATCAATCAAACAGCAGTTCGCATATTACCCATAACCCCTTTCTGCTCTCTCCAGGTGGTGGATTACAATGTGACACGTGCATGTGTACACTCACATCGACATGTGATGGAAGGATGGAAGGACTGGACTGTCTATCTATCGATCTGTCTATCTATACTGTATGTTGTTTATTAAAAAATATGTAGACACAGAACACAAAACATTCAAATTATCTGTTTAAAAATGTGTAGGAGCAAAACACCGGAGCAAATTTGGACCTCTGGGAATGTCCTTTGGTGTCTGGGCCCTGGACCTTTGGTTCTTCTTGGGTGGGACAGTTGTGGAGGTCAGTGGAGGTCATATTATGTAGTTTTTTGCAGCATATCATGCTGGTAACCATGTCTCCTGCTCAGAGAGGAAAAATGACATGTGCTGGGACTGGAAGAATGTTTTTGTGTGCTTTGAAAAAGTAGATAAACATGGCACTATAAGGACATGATCAATATTACTGACTTTACCTGTCAGTGGCGTTAACATTGTGGCCGATGAGCGTACTGTGCATAGGCACCCCGCAGACTCACTAAAAGCTTCCCCAAAGTGTTTACCCCAATGTTGCTGTCATCTCGATTTCCATCCCCAGAATGAAGGAGACAATGAGACAGTGAATGCTTCATCTGCATTAATTTCTGCTTGATTCAAAGTGTCGTGGCTAAAGAGGGCAAAAGGAGGGGTGATGGGAGGGAGGCGAGGTGAAGGGGAAAGGGTGGAGGAGGAGAGGCAGCTTCGCAGGGGGGAAATTGCGAGAGGAGGGGTGTGTGTGAGGAAGAGGCCCTGGGGGACACCTCACTGCGGCTGGCCCCAAAGCTAAGAGAGAAACAAACGCACACACACCGTCGCATATCCACTGAGATTAGTAACAGCAGACACACACGAGTGCACATAATCACATTCACATATATGCACACTCATGCAGAAAAGCCATAGACATAACGAGGTAAACGCCCCATACAATGGTTATGAAATCAAATGAGGATACAACAGAGACAGTACTCGTATCAGACATACATGTGATCATGTACAGATTGGATTGTAGGTCAGCTCAGGCCCATAGGTGTAAATCATGCTTGTAGCTAATAAAGAACAAACCTGGAGGAATCCAGGTTTTAAACAAGGAATAAAAAAACATAGTGTGTGTACACTGGGATAAATTTTGAAGTCGTTGTGTACAGAATAGTATTAACCTGTAAGGGAATCGTTAGACTTTTATTTTATGGACTTACTAGTTCATAAAAGGTGGATGTCCACAGTCCAAATTCTAAAACACAAAAAGAGGGTCTATTCTTTCAAAAGAAATCACAATTTCTTCATAAGTTTGTGTTTTATTTATCCCTTTTTCATGACTGCTTCATGCTTCCTGGTATTCTGGCATTTTTAACTAATTGTTAAATAAAAAAACCAAAATAATATCCAACAATCATTTTTAAGCGTGGCTTGCAGCCTTTACTTACGTCTAAACATACCCACAAAAGCCACAAGTAATTTCACCCTTAGGCCCCGCCCCTATAAGAGAATAAATAGCTTTTTAAAAATTTGTTAAACACATGTAATGTTCTAAATATTTAGGTCGGGAAGCAAGTGTAAAAACGAAGTTGAGCATAATTTCAAACTGGATTCTGCAAATATAACAAACCACACACATCTGTCTTTCTAGCTAACTAGGTGCATGCATGGTGGTGGTAATGACAGCTGAGACCAGAGAGTGCTCTTCTGCATCTAAATTATTAATTTTTAATTCTTAATTAATCATGTTAAAAAGGACAGAAGTCTTTCAATTCGAAGGTTTTACATATCAGGATGTCATAAAAAATCATCTGATCCTTAGCAGGTTTTAAATTGAGCTAAATACATATATCTCTGAAAAACAACATGACATATTACATTGTTTCATTATTTATCTAACATTACATAGAGCAAAAATGCAGAAGCAGTGTGTAAAAAACCAAGTTCACACTTTCTGCTTCCATAGGATTTAAGTAGGTTGCTAGGATAATAGGTATCTATGTGCTGCTAATCAAATACATCCAATTAAGTGATCATCAGCAAGTGTGAGCACGTCTATAAAAACAGATGTTTTTCTGTTTGCCTTCTGGAGCAATTCATGTATGTCATAATACACAGCAGAGAATGAAAGATATCGGAAATTATGTGGACTGCTCATAAGTCTGGGAACGATTATGAGTTAATTTCCAAGCAATTTTAAGTCTATCATTGATACAGTGAGATAGATTGGTCACTATTCAAGTGCCAATCTTCCCAGGTGTGGATGTCACAGAAAATTCAAGTAGAACCAAGAAATGCTTAGAAAGCTGCAAAAATCCAGGAGCTACATGTCACACTCTAAAGGTAAACAAATGTTAGTGTTCATGACAGTGGAATTAGAAAGACTGACCAAGTATGACATGTTTGGAAGGTTTGCCAGGATAAAGACTCTTCTCTTCAAAAAGAACATGGCAGGAGAGCTTAGGTTTGCAAAGCTGCATCTGAGCAAGCTACAAGGCACCCTTTGGGCATAATGCACAGGGCTATTTGGAGCAAAAAACAAACACAGCACATCAGTACAAACACCTCATAACAGCTTTCAAGCATGGTGGTGGAAGAGTGACGATTTGAGCTTGTTTTGCAGTCTCAGGACGTGGGCACCTTGCAGTTTTTGAGTCAACCATGAATCCAAAAGCTAAAGCTTGGTCCAAACTAAGTCATACAACAGGATAATAGCCATACAGTAAAGAATGACTGCACTGCAGAGTACTGCCTCATAGATCCATACACACAGCGACATGACCAAAGACAGTCTTGTCTCTGGCACACGTTGGCCTTCCTGTGTTATGATATGCTTCCTGCTTGAACCACTAATACAATTGTCACCTAGAGAGGTGTTGCTAGGACGCTGATATAAGGAAAAGGAGGCGGATTAGGTGACAGCTGTTGTGGGGAAAATGGAGGGATTGCTGCATCGCTATAGCTAACTACAGGGTTGCTGCTGGTATGTTAGCCCAACGCAGAGGTAAAACACACAACGACCGAACGTCTGTTTAGCCATTTAAAAAAAAATAAGAGCACGTTTTGTGTCGGTGTAAACAGCATGTGTGCAAATGTAGGTTGAGAAACAGCTTTGGTAAAATACATGTGTAATAATTTGCTAATTAGCCATGTGCTCATGTTGCTTATGCTAATTAGCCATGTGGGCCTGTGATGGTTAAGACCTGATTAAGGCATGCAGGTCTGGTGAAAGTGGAAATGTTCTAAGGCAGCGGTCCCCAACCTTTTTTGCACCACGGACTGATTTATCTTGAACAATATTTTCACACCTTAAACGCCTTTAAGGTGTTGCAGATAAATACAACAAATAAAATACCGGTACCAAAAAAAGGACGATTTATTCATAACACACGTGAGAAGACCCAGGGAAACAGAGTTAACGACAAAAACAATTTTAAAAAAAAGATTAAAAACCCCGAAAACCATAAATTTCACACCAGAGACTCAACTCTCACGGCCTGGTACCAAACGAGACATGGACCGGTACCGGTCCGTGGCCCGGCGGTTGGGGACCGCTGTTCTAAGAGCCTACAGGTAGAGCATCAAATGGATATACATCAGAATGATGGAGTAAGTGTGTGTTGAGTAGTAGTAGTTGTAGCTAGTATTTCCCACATTGAAATTATAATGTTAATGTATCATTATACAATAAACAATAATTTGGCTTTGATATGTGTCATTGATCTTTAAGGTAAAAAGATGCTAATTCAATTCTGCAGCACACAGTGACTTTCTTATAACATATGTTTCTTGTTAAGTCTTAATTGATTCGATAGTACTCAAAAACAGGTCAAGACTTTAGACTTCAGACTTCAGATGCAAACTGCATCTAGAGCTAATCAATACCTACAAACAAAATGCTCTCAGCTTGCATTTTCCAAGAAACAGCAGATAAGGTGAACTCTCCTAATCGAGACAAGATGTGAAGTAGGAAGAAAATTTTCCAATAGCACTGTATGTCTGATGGGCAGAACAGCAAAGTGGCAAAGCGACGCCTCCCACATAGTCGCAGAAGAGAAGCAATGGGAACAGCTGTGTTCAAACAGGTTTTACATGGAGGAGTCATCGGAAGGAAAACTTATCTGCAGCTTCATCACTAAGCCAACATCTGAGGTCTGTGAAGCAACACGGTTTTGGAAACAAGGGCTGCAAACAGATGCAGTTTAGATTGAGCTGTTTGGCCACAAGGTATGCTTGGAGGATAAAAAAAAGAAAAGGAAAAAGAAAGGAAGCAGCATTTGATGAAATGGACACCTTGCCAACTGCTGGGTGGAAATTTTCTGGTTTGGGTTTGCGTGACAGCCAGCTGCACGGGAAAGATTTCACATATCAGAAAATTTGTGGGAAAAAAAATCTCAGGCGGCGAGTTGAGAGAGTAAAATCCAAACTTTCTATAAAAGTGTGCAAAAAAAAAATCTACATCTAGCTTTAGAACATTTTATAGAAATACTGGGTTGATTCTTTATGTACGCCCTGCAATATATTATGTAATACCCATTTCCTAAGAGACTCTTCCAAGAAATAAGAAAAAGTAACGACGATACAAAGACAGACATGCTGCAGAGAATGTGTTCTTCTTTTGGCATGAAAAATTCAGTAAAATAAGATGACAAGGTGACAAATTTATTTTCACGTCTTTTTCTGTTTGACCAGTGTATGGCAAGAAGCAAGCAGGCGTCTTCTTCCTTCTTTCCCTCCTCCTGTCCGCCCCTCCATTCCAACCTCTTGTTCCACATCTCCACTCTTTCATCTCAACAGCCTGTCAGCTCTGGGACACAGTTATGACTCATCTGTCTGTCACATTGAGGATGCCAGACAAACAGACAGTCAGAGAGTCAGTCTTTATCTCTGGAGAGCAAATCACAATTTGGCGCTGGAGGCCCCGTCCAAAAATCAGGCAATCTGTGCTGTCTACACCCCTCCCTTCCCTTTCCCTGGCAGTTGGCAGTTTACTCGATTATACTTCATTGTAGATCAGATCAGAGATTGATTGGCAGGCTGAAGGAATTCTATAGCACTGCAGCGTTTTAATCTATTTAAAATCTGAAGTATTTTATGATTAGAGTTTTGAGTAACGAGATTATGCTTTTTTCCAGGGTTGGCAAAAATAACTTTTAGGCAGACAGCAGATTGTGTAGTAATATTTTATAAGTGTTTGAAACGTCTTTGAAAACATATTAAAGTTGAAGTGAAATGGGACTGAAATGAGCCCCTTACGTTACTGTTAGCAGTCGATGGTGTAACAGAGATTTGCTACATGAGTAAAGGTCTACATTTCATCCACTCTATAGACAGTATAGACCATGGAAATAGCTTCTGTGATGTCATCCATTGGTTTCTAAAGTCTTATTATGAAGTGTTAAGATGAGCATTTCTGCAGTTGCCCCGTCTCTGTTGCAAAAAATATGCAAAGGATGGGCGGGTGTACCTGTGAAACCGCATACTTATTGGCTAATGACCTCTGATTGACAGCTCGTTAGCCATTGAGCATGCAGTTAGTTGAAAATAGAAAGTGGTATTCCCATTTACTTCTGAAAGAAGGAAAGTTTTTTTAGCAACCACAGCTGTTGCCATCTTCAGATAGAATCAGGTTTAAGGCACTTCTGCAAAACAGGCAAAGAAAAACTGAAGTACAAAACAACAATGACTTTGATTCGATGCTTACATGCGGAGCTCATAATCACTAAAGTCTAAAACCCATAACCAGAACATTTGTGCATATGTGCACATGTGCTCATTTATGGGATGCATAGTTTGATATTCTGCAGTCAGTGCACAACACAAATGTTGACAGCCATGTCTCCATGGCAACGCTGGCTTTCAATGGTTGGTCCAATGCTGCCACGGGCCACAGATCCCAAGATGCTTGGTGCTTTACAGCAAAGACAATGAAGAATTAGTCATCCTATTTTTCTTTTTAACTACATGTTGATTGAGCTGGGTTTTTTAACATAGGGCCATTT
>NW_024582586.1:889352-901913 GCF_018398535.1 Haplochromis burtoni | reverse complement strand
TTCAATATCGATACGAATGTCGTTGCACCCCTAGTATATATATGTATGTATATACAGCCAGCATGCCTTCATATTTATCTGTGTCACTCATGTCTGCGTTAGGCTTGCTTAGCATAGGGGGTCTAGCCTTAGGACCCTTACTGGATACAGACGCCCCAGGAAGGAATCGAACTTGCGATCCTTTGTTCCAAAGGCATGTAGTCTAACCACTACGCTATCCAGCTGCTGGATGGGTATATATGTATATATATATATGTATATATATATATATATTTATATATATATATATTTACAAAAATAAGCAAAATTGTTAACCCCCCCCTTTTCAGTTGTATATATACTGTTACAGTGATGGAAGCTCATACAACTCATAGTTACAAATAACTAGGTTAATGTATTTACAGGTAATACCAATAGGTCAGGTTGCATACTACTGTTTCAGTGGGGGTTGTTTTCACTTTCTTGGACTCGCCCCTTACCCGCAACCAATCATAGCAGACGGCCACCACTCTATGAGCCTGGTTCTACTGGAGGGTTCTTCCTGTTAAAAGGGAGTTCTTCCTTCCCACTGTTGCCAACGTGCTTGCTCACAGGGGGTCATCTAATTGTTGGGATTTTCTCAGTATTATTGTAGGGGCTTACTTTACAAAATAAAATGCCTTGAGAAAACTGTTGTTGTTTTGGTGCTATATAAATAAAATTTAATAAAGTTTAATTATATGATCATTTCTGGCAAAAAAAGACCCATGTCCACTGATGCTTAAAGTTTGTCCACTGCTCTAAGGCAAGTCTCCAAGTTTTGAAAGATGAGCAGAAATATTTCATTTGTGAGAAAAGTTAAGTTTGCTTCACAAGGCAAAAGTTGCTCTTTTTTTCAAACCCTCAATGGCAAAAGCCAGTGTTTGTTTGTGCACATCATCTTCCAGAGTCCTCTGGGAGATGATGTGGATTTTTCTTTTCAGAACTGATGTCTGGGCTCGGCTAAACCTTATAAAAGACAATTTTGAGGACTCAGACACACAAGTCACAAGTGACACTTTAATACTGAAGTGTTTGCCCTGTATTGATATAATATTTGGACCAAATGCCTTTTGGCATAATGAATTTATTTACTTATAGCTATATTCTTGCAAGCTGTTTTTATATTTATAAAAGTGTAGAAAGATAATATACATTTGTTATCAACAAAACAGCATCTGTTTCATTATGTTGCCTTTGGTATTTTCAGACAGCAGAAGTTATGAGGAGTCCTTTTGTAATTTTAGTTGTTGTACATGTTTGTAGTGTCCACTTTAGACATGTAAGGATTTAAGATGTCTTTTCTAATTGAAGAACAAAAACAAGAAAGAACATTTTTGTAGTTTATTTATATTTGTTTTCAGAAAAAGGCTTAAGATTGTGGATAAAATAAACATAATAGTCAAAAGCAATTAGGCCCCATGTAGGAGTTTTAAGACTGACACCAGTACCGATATTTGATGATTTAAAAATCTGATATAGAAGTATATATTTATTTATTTATTTATTTATTTATTTTTTTACAGACATAAAGAGATTTACCTAAAATCTCTTTATGTTTAATTCTTTTTTTACTTGTTTACGCTCTGGCTGACTCAGCCTGGATCCGCTGGTTGCTATGTTCATGGCGCCAGGAGGTAAGAGTTCGCTCTAGTGGACAAATTATGCAACGCCAACACTCACAGATGAAGGGTGTTTCTCCAGTCTCTTCTCTATTTTTTCAGTTTTGATTTATCAGTCATTACAGGTACTGATATTGATAGATAGGCAAATAGTAAATATAGTGCTGCTGATAAATCAGTTGCACTCTACCAGAAATCCATTCCAATTGTTTCACTGCGTATAAATTGTAGCTCGTATCACATACGGTGTGTTCACATGCTCAAAGTAGTATATGTTGGTATAAGCTGAACAAATAGCAACCTTGGTTTTTCCATTCACCACGAAAAAGAACAAGGCGGAAAAGGGAGCGCAGGTCTTGACATTGCCCACAGCTCACAGATGTTCAGGTTGAACTGCTAAACATAAGTCACCTCTTTTGCTCTCAGGGATATGACTCTGAGTGCGGTTTATATGGAACATTACCAACATTCCTTCAAAGTAGGACAGTAACAGACGACATCTGACAGAGGTCAGCAGAGAAGCCACTTTGTTGAAGCCATGTTGAAAACATAAGAAGTGTGTGTGTGTGTTTATGTGTGTGTGTTGAACACATTGAAGGTTTCCAGCCAAACTTGAGCCAACTCTGGTTTAAGTGGAGAGACTCAGTGTGGCCTGCCAAAACACACAGCAGCCCCACCAACAGTGAACTCTGTATGGTTGGAGATGCAGGGATTAGTGTCAAAGAAGAGAGAGAGGTGGAAAGTAAGCTAATAAAGAGACAGAAGAAGAAAAGGAAAGGGTAGATAGGAAAAAGGAGGGAGGGCACAGGAAATGTATCATAACAAAATGTGCACCCTCTCCATCTAACTTGTGCGTGTGTTCAGTAATGACAGAGTGACTGATGTAGTTCTGGTCTCAATGGGTAGATACCCTGTACTTAAAAATCCATTTAAGCTTGTAAAACCACTCACCCGTAAAACTTCAGTCTGGTTGTATGTGTGCGTATGTGTGTGTGTCCGTGTGCTACATGTCACTATGTGTCCATTGATTGCGTGAGCCGGGTCTTTGTGTCTTCGCTCATTAACTTTGATTGCAAGGGCGAGTGGGGGACGCTTGTCGAATAAAAACAACAGGTTGGCTCTGCTGTGAACTTCACAATTCATGGGAGGTGAGAGGGAGCAAGGTGATAGAGACTGGAATTCAGAATGAAGATAGAAGGAGAATAAAGGAGGGGAGGAGGCTGTAAATAAGTGCATTTCAGTATTGTGGAAGGGTAGATGAGCAGAGACTGTGAGAGGTTAGAGTCTGACAGCTAAATGGCTAAAAGTCAGAAGACGTGAAAGCAGGAGAGGCGCAGGAAAAAAGTAAAGAAGAAGATGGGTGAGGTTGGCTGTAATTGTTTATGTCACCAACCAGAATGAGTCTAAGCGTGATCGTTTGTCTGTATGTATTAACAGAGCGCTGTTAAAAAGGTGATGACACTGACGCTAGAAGCTGGAGATTTTAAATAATCTTTCAAAGCTTCTGTGTGAAAGAGTGTAAACTGTTTTTCATGGAATAACATTTATTGCTTTTGGGTAAACTGTAACTTTTAAGAGGAGACTTTGCCCAACTCTCTTGGTTATCTATGACAGACTATGGACTCATGGAAAGGTCTTAGAAAAGGATTTCAGAGAAAATCCAAGGGGTGTGACATTTATGCTCACTTCATAGTGCCTTAATGAAGGCCTCAGTCACACTGTCACCTCTTTTAATTGTTTTGTTGCGAGCTGATTACCATGGTCACCATTTACTCTCTGAGCTGCAGCGAAACTTGAATAAGTCTGACACAAACCTAAAATTCAATTCAATTTTATTTATACAGCACCAAATCACAACAGTCACCTCAAGGCACTTTATATTGTAAGGTAGACCCTACAATAATACATTCAGAGAAAAACCCAACAATCATATGAACCCTCTGAGCAAGCACTTTGGAAACAGTGTGAAGGAAAAACACCCTTTTAACAGGAAGAAACCTCCAGCAGAACCAGGCTCAAAGAGGGGCGGGGCCATCTGCAATGACTGGTTGTGCAAAATGACATACTTCTTCAAAGTAAATGTGTCTGTGCTGAAACCAGCACGATTCAAAAACTGAGCTTTTACTTTGAAGGTGAATGGTCACAGTTTCACTACTTCTTGGTGAGTAGATTGCAAGTGTTTTCACACGTCAGCATCACACGTTGTGTCTAATTACACACCAGCGGCTTCCAGCATCCTCCATCAAACACATACCAACGGTTGCGGAACGCACACTTTTCCTTAGAGACCACTGATTACCATGGCATCACTGACTGGTTTTTTAGCCTGTGTGACTGGGGCTTTAGTAACTGGCAGTAACCTCCAGCAAGTGCTTGCAACTATTTGGGAAATAATAATTTCTCCCTAGCAATTAGTGGAAATGACGGCAGAAATGCAGGAAATGATCTCTAATGCATCTCTAGGCCTACGTTTTGGCTTCACTTGTCAGGGGATTGACTAGCTGACAATCATCAGGTATTGAGGTGAAGTTGGCTTAAAGATCTCAAAAAGCAACACATCATGCCATGATCTAAAGAAACATCTGCGAAATAAAGTCATTCCTAGAGCTTCGGGACTCCAGTGAACCATAGTGAAAGCTATTATTCACAAATGGAGAAAACTAGGAGTGGCCATCAGTTTGTGCCCTGAAGCTCAAGTTCACTCGATCTACACAGCAGGACAAAGATCCAGAACACACCATGAAGTTCACCTCTGAATGGTTCAGATAAGTAAAGTGAAGGTTTTGGGGTGATCTCGTCAAAGTATGGACTTAAATCAGGTTTAGCTGCTTTGGAACGACATTAAACAGACCGTTCATCCATCTTTCATTGTGGCTCAATTGACATAATTCTGCAAAGAAGAGTGAGCCAAAATTATTTAACAGCAATGCGAAAGACTCAGTGCCAATTTTAACAAACATTTAATTGCAGTTCTTGCTGGCAAGGGTGGCAAAGCCATTTAAGTTTAGGGGACAATTACTTTTTCACATAAGGGTTGGATAGCTTTTTCCCCCCTTTGTACAATCATTATTTAAAAACTGCATTTTGTATTTATTCTGGTTGTATTTGTCTAACATTACAATTGGTTTGATGATATGAAATGTGTAAGTGTAAGAAATATAATATGACTTTTTCACAGCAGTGTTCATCACTATTTGTGGAGGAATTTCAGCTTCAGCTGATAGCACAGTGACTGTCTCACTGCCAAACAGACACACCAAAGTCGCTTTGAAGATGGAAACTGACTGAGTGGTCGCAGACCTGTCCCCATCTTCAAAGCAATGATTTCAAAGGCAACAAAATTACAAATTCACCGGACACACTGAGCAATTTTGATTGTGCCGTGGTCTCTAATCACCATTTTCTCTAGTCTGACCGTAGCAATAATATGCTACCATGCCATCCTTTACCAGTTGCTTTTATTTAACTGTCCTTCATCTGTGAATGACTGTTATCGCTACATTATTGAGCTATCTTGCTTTGGAGAGCTGGACTCTAGATGAGTAGCACATCTAACACTATAGTATGATAGCAGTTAACATCAGTTAAGTATTAGAAAATACATTAATAACTTTTTGGAACTCTGTATTTCTCAGTACTTCTTTTAAAGCTAGTATAAAGACGTTTTTTTAACTGTTGTAGAACTTGAAAACTCTTAGTAGAGTAACTGAACTCCATTCAGAACCATTAAAGAGAATTATTCACATGTACGTCTACAAACATATGCCATTCAGGGAATTATTTGAAGTTTGTTGGCCTTAAGTACTTCAAGAGGACAGTCCAGCCCAGAGTACAACCCTCCCAAGAGTGCATTGACAGGCTATGACATTCTCCCTCATTGGACAGCTCTCAGCTGGGACAGTTAAGAAACAGAGGAGTCCACAGATGAATAACTAACTACCACTGACTCTTACTGAACACATTTTAAAGTAGGCTTGTTTATTCTCTTTGATGCTGTTACATAAAGCATCTTGATCTGACTGTTCCATAAATTCCGTTTATAAATAGAATAGCAGGGTTTATGAGTGTCTGCTCTGCCTCTCGTGTAAGGTAAATCAATTTAGATCAGTGCTATTGGGCCTTGTGTTAGATCCCCCATATATATCTTCTAAACATCATTCTAAGCCAACAGATGTTGCAACGTTATTCATCAGCAACGACAGTCAAAGATATGGGCTTGATGGATTTTTTTTCGTTTTCAATATAATTAGATACAATTATTGTTGTAGAAACTTTTAATGTGTTGTAAAGTTTGACAGTGATGCAAAGCCAGTTTCTGGAATGCAATAAAGGCGCTGGGATTGTGGCATTAACCATGACCTTACTGAGACTCGTAACCTTTTTTCTACCTGACAGCATACAGAGTGTGTGTGTGTTGGGACACATTCACCTCACACCCTCAGCCACATCCATAACTTTTTATGTTCAGCAGTCTGCACTTCTCCTCATTGGCATAATTTACTGCTGTTTTATGCAGCGTATCCTGTAGGTCGTCCAAAGTTTAACACCTCTGTTAGATTTTAACATCTGTGTGACTGCACCGTTCTGCCGGCCAGAAACAGGGACCTCTATTTTTCTGCATCCACCTCTAACACCCATTCTTTCAGTTCTATTGTATTAAATGAAGCCGTTTATTCAGCGAATTTCACAGTTGAGAAAATTCTCTCTTTCCTGTGTGTTAAGTGTTTAATCATCATTTTATCTGAGTAATTGAGGAAGATCATTTTGTATATTTCTTTCATTTCCACCCTCAGGCGCATAATTGAGACCATTAGAGGTGATAACGTCAGGAGCTGGGTTTTCCTCCAAGTCTTTTATGAGGTATTGAATTAGACAGACTGAATGGAAACAGTGAAGCTCCCATAAAAAAAGTGCTTATGGCAAACATATTTAGTGATTATAAATATATGGTGCAGTCAGCTGGAATAGAAATGAAAGTAACCTTGATCCAACACAAAGAAATGTCTAACATGTTGTAGCTTGCAAGATTTTAACTGCAGATTTCCCAAGGTGCATATCTGTAATTTTACTATTGAAATTAGTATTTTAAGTATTAAAATTAGTAGTATTAACCTTAGATCACACCAACCAAGGAAATTTAGGGGTTGTGCTTGCAGCACTGAACATTTCTTTCTGGTGGAGCACCACCTGCTAACTGGAGTGAAGCAATGTTTAAGAAGAGGAAAAAATCACTCAGGCTGCATTCATGGCAGTGAATGAGGAGAGGATGTTCTTAGACAGATGTTACAGCAGAAACTGGGTGTGATCAGACCTGGCCAGGTCAATTGGGTCAGAGTGTTTGATGTTTAAAGGCCATCCCTGCCTCAGCATTGCTTTGTTGATGCCTGAGGTCAGAGGAGAAGGGCCAGACTGATTCATGGTAATAGGAAGGAAGCAGTAACTCAAATAACCACTTGTTACAACCAAGATATCCAGAAGAGCGTCTCTGAATGTGCAACATAATATCTACAAGATTCAGCTACAGAAAACAAAAACATTGATTTTTGCTCTGACATTCAGATGGTGGGGTCAGATTTTGGTGTAAACAATGTGAAACGTAGGATCCATACTGCCTTGAATCAGAATTGGACCTTGAACCTTGTTGGTGGTGATGTAACGGTGTAGGGCAGGGTTAGGCAACTCCAGCTCTCAAGGGTCGGTGTCCTGCAGGTTTTAGATCTCACCCTGGGTCAACACACCTGAATCAAATGATTAGTTCATTACCAGGCCTCTGGAGAACTTGAGGTGGTAATTTAGCCATTTGAATCAGCTGTGTTGGATCAAGGACACAGCTAAAACCTGCAGGACACCAGCACTCAAGGCCTGGAGTTGCCTAACCCTGGCGTAAGGGATATTTTCTTTACGACACGTTGAGCCGTCTAGTACCAAATGAGCATTGTTTAAACATCCCAGCCTACCCGAGTATTATTGTTGACCATGTCCATCCTTTCTTGACAACAGTGTACACATCTCCCAATGGCTGCTTTTCAGCCAATTCTGTGAATCTTGGGCAACTCGACTTGTATGAAATGTTCTCAGCTGGGCATCGTGTACCTGGAGTCAAGTGTTACATAAGTTGAAACTGCAGCAATTTTCTTTGTGAGTATTTATTCCACGGCGTGCTTCGGGGAAAATCCTGTTCTAAGGTTTATTTTTTAGCACCTGACGGCTCCTTTTGGCCTCTCATCCGTAAACACTCTGCATACTATTTCAGGTGATTCAGTTTATTTTGAAAAATCTCAACAGGATCTTCAGCTTTATTGTGAAAGGTTTATGTGGAAAATAAACAAGTGGACGGCGGAGCCACATGATCGTTGTTGCTAACGACAACGCATAAAAACAGCCGCTTGTCCGTACGTAGTGTGGTTATAGTAAATATAAGAGAAAGAGAGAACTTTAAGAAATTCTACAGTGACCATCAAAACGATAAAAAAAATATTGCCGTAAACAGTTTATTTTGCGACACCACAAAACAAACGATAGACTTTTTTTATTGTGATCCGATATATATCGTTATATATCGAACAGCCCTACATGGCATGCATTTTTAATTTCTCTTTGCTATTTGGGCGGGTTGGGAGCTGATGAAAAACAAGATGTAAAAACAAAGAACCTGATTACCTGATTTTTGTTTCTGACTAAATGCGATCCACATATGAGCGCATTCATTTTAAATTTCGACAGAACAGTGGCAGTATAAAATCCTCGTAAGTGGATATCAGGCCCTTGTAGAGCAAAATGTAATATTTTGGTCCAGGCAACCCAAAATGCGATGTCCACATATGTGGATGACAGGTCCTAGGAGTTTAAGGCAATTCTGAAGGCAACAGTGGGCCCAACCTGTTATTAGAAAGGTATTAAGAGAGGCATAGGCAGAGTCATGCTAGGTCATCACTTTTTTGCAAGCCTAACAGATAATGACTGAAGTTACGAACATGTCTTTCAACCTAAATAACCATTTAGGTTATTTGTCTCTCTGGAAAAGTAGCTTTCTTCACCAACTGTATAGGTTCAGGCATGCTTGCTTTGGTCTTGGCAGACTTTTGGAAGGTTTTGTTTGCAACATGGGATCTCTGTCATCACAATCATTTTTTATAGAATATTTACTGCTTAAAGAAGTCTCAACTATTGCTTTGTAATAATAAATAAATAGCAGTCTGCCAACTTTTATTGATCTGTCCAGCAACCCCGACTTAATCACCTACTTTAATTTTGCTACACTAATCGGTCGTAGGTGGAACTTTTACTGACAAATAAAAGAAGAAATGCCACTTGCCACTGAGTTTGGATGCTGTGTGGAAACACAGTGTTTACTCCTATTATTTTCTGTTCATTTACACCTGAATGCATAAAAAAAGCCCATCATAATAACAGAGAGGGTGCATGCCAGCCTGTGTTGAGCTATATACAAAATATTTAACAGGAGGTTTATTTACTCCTCATAGCCGAGAGCTGCATGTGCCAATTTTGCTCTCCACTGCGTGCACTAGCTAGCTGATGCGCATGTCAGCCTTGACATAACTTTACTCTGTTATCCCTTTCATTCTTTCACACTCTGCCTTCTTTGCCACCCCAAGGCAGAGCAAGGCAGTGAGGGATCCCAGTAAAAGCAATGATCAAAAGTAGCACTTGGATGCCTACAGGTTTCTCTGACATGAGAGGAGATTGTGTGGTGGGGGAGATAGATGGCGGAGCAAGATTTGGAAGAGCAGGAAGGAGGAGGCGAGAAAAGGAGGAGAGACACACCCTTAACTTGTCAGGCCCAAGTAGAGACTGGTACCTCAAAATTGGGAGAGATGTAAAGAGAGGGATGGGTGGGTGAGGGTTGGTGGTGGTGGTGGTGATGGTGGTGGGGTGCAAGAGAGGATGAAAGGTTTGAGGCATGAAAGGAAGGCAGACATGGGGTGAAAATAAGCGGAAAAGGAAAGTAAAGGAGAAAAAAGGGCGAGAGAAAAAGTTGGGCTGAGCAGAGCGCGACATGAGGAGAAGAGAGAGCTGGAGTTGAAAAGCCGTCACAGGTGAATAATTGAAGACAGCCTCGGCTGCCTACACTCGTATACAGTAAAGTCAAAGGCAAGAGTGCAGATGCGAATGCGCAACCCTGAGCAAGACCGACATGGAAAATCTTTCGGTAATGAGGAAATTCTTGACTCAGTATAATAATATTTTCCCAGTTCGGAGAGATTGTCGTTCCTCAGCTCATTCAAATCCGCTGCCTGTATTTCACTTTTCTCAGAGTGGATCTGATGGCACCGCACAGGAGCAACTCAACAAGAAGCCGATAACGCCGGGTCTCTGATAAGCACTGAAGTACGACAATAACACGAGTGTGCCGGAGCTGCTCTCTGTTTAGATATTGTGAGCTAGGTTTTGTCTGGGCCTCATATAAATAATTTTACTCTCTCAGGGGCAATGCTCGCTGAAAGATTTACCTCCTCACTAGTGTTGTCTTTCTGATGTCTGGGTGAGATATTTTCTGCCCCCGTGTGTCAAAGCCTTGTGCTCCTATGTGGCGTGATTTCCTGCTCACACAGCATGTATAATGCATATCCCAAACTATACTGCTTGTTACATGTTTGTCTGCCCCCCCACCTCAACACACACACAGACGCACACACATCATCTCCAAGCTTGAGCACAGAGTCTAATGCACAGGCTTTTGGCACTCGTATGCTTTATTTGGCCACATATAAGACCAATTTCATCCAGATTTATGACTTCTGGAGTTGGGTTATTTCGCTGAATCCCCAGACAGGACACAATTCATGGCCGTTGTGTGTGATACCTGCTCTGTTTTCAAATCTGAGAGCCGCAACATAGCAGGCGTGCCAGGGGAGTTGTAAGGAGAAACCCTCTATATTTCCAGCAGCCCGCATCTTATTCAGCCCTGTCTACATTCGGCAGCTGAAAAAGAAAAGAACGCTCTGGGCAACTTTTATTACACCCTTTCCTCAATTACACCATTGTCATAAAACAACACACATTTAATCACAGCCTCTGCTAACATGATGAAGTAGTTCATCACAAAGAAACGCACGGTCTTAACAACGGAAACATACATTTTAGAGCAGACAGATATTAGATATGTGTCAATAAAAAAGATATAGTTGTTGCCATTGTCGACGCAGCTCATGAATTATTATTGAGGGAGGGGATGGCATGTTCCATAACTTATCCATCTCCAGAGGAGACTGGTCCTGTGCTCCCAGGAGGAGAGCAGCATCCCCAGAGTGCGGAGACAAGGGTAGGCGGGTTGGGCTGATGCTCCCCCACAGGGGGATTCATGTGCTGTAAAGAAACAGTGACAGTCCATGTAGGGAACAGCGCATTAGAGAAATCCTTGGTGTGGGGAGACTCTCAGACAAAGAGTCTAAAAGAGTCTCTTGGAGGTACAAGGGGATTCATGCTGGCTGGTTTTCCCATTGAGATGATGGATGTGTCACCAACACGAGTCTGACACTGTTGTGACTTGACATATAAGCTAAAGATAGCAGCCAAAAGACACGAATACCAGAGCTCTTTTTCATAAACATATCAATGCACTCCTCTTTATACAAATGGTGATCTTAATCCAGCATAATCTGCCCGTTCATGTATGTAGAAAAAAGCTGCTTCACATTCAAAGCAATTCAATCAAATAGGTTTTCAAATGTTTGAGTGCGCATTGGTGTATTCACTTATATTCATGATAAATAAAGTAGCCCATGTGATCGGAGCAACACCCTGTGTGCTTTCTGTCTTTTGTATCCAACTATTTCACAGCAGCAAATGCATTTCAGGAAATAAAATGCTGATAGGATTTCTAGCAAATTAGTGAGGAAATGCTGCTAATTGAAATATCTGACAAAAATGTAGCTACATGTAGGGAAACCATTCTCTGTGTATTTAAAGCCAAATTCAAGCTTGAAATTGCATTTGTAGCATTGTCTTGTTAAAATAAGCAAAGTATTGACTGAATGAGGCAATTGGTTGGAAGAAAATGTTGCTCAAAAACCTGTATATACTGAGCGCTGATAAAAAGCTGAATGGTCCTTCTGCTCTTCAGTCCGGGCAACACGTCATCCATGTTTTCCAAAAGGAATTTCAAATTTTGATTCAGCAAAATTCCACAGAACAGTTTTCCACTTTGCCTCACTTCATTTTAAATGACCTTTGATCCAGAGAAGACAGTATTTTTTCTGGATCGTGTTCACATATGGCTTCTTTTCTGTGCGCTGGAGCTTTAACTTGCATTTGTGGATGTCTGATGACAGTGATTTCTGGAATCCTGAGCCTGT
The DNA here is from genome assembly GCF_018398535.1 of Haplochromis burtoni. Classification (NCBI taxonomy): domain Eukaryota; kingdom Metazoa; phylum Chordata; class Actinopteri; order Cichliformes; family Cichlidae; genus Haplochromis; species Haplochromis burtoni. Next base: position 889,957 of record NW_024582586.1, on the reverse strand, counting down.
GCATTGATTTCCATGACTCATTCCTGTTTTTGATTCAGTGAGGGCCAATACTGATTTTCAGCTTGCCCACAGAGATTCCTCCAGATATCTGAATCTGTTGATGACATTAAGTACTGTAGATAATTAGTAGTGCTGTCTAAGTATTAGTGCTGTCAGCGTTAATCTCGTTAAAATGACGTCAACGCCATAACCGCATTAACACAGCAAATCTCCGTTAGTGAGTTAGCGCAGATCGTCCCGTGCGCGGGGCTGGAGGGCGCTAACACGTTAACGAGCTAACTAAGCTAACCGCGCTAACGCGTTAGCGCTGTCCAGCCCCATGCACGGGGTGATCCGCACTAACTCGCTAATGGAGGTTTACCACGTTATTGCGGTTATGGCGTTAACGTCATTTTAACGAGATTAACGCTGACAGCACTAATACTTAGATATTCAAAGTAACATAGTACGCTGTTTTAAACTGATTTTCAGGTTTATTTTTAGTATGTTATTTGCAATTGGTGTTTGTTCTGGGAAAGATATTGCAGACTGAGTAATAATGCATTTCTTGCATTTCTCATGGGGGCCTTTCTTAAAATTACTGGTCCCAGTAACAAAGGCGCTTG
>NW_024582586.1:870801-880316 GCF_018398535.1 Haplochromis burtoni | reverse complement strand
AAAATAAAAAAATTCAAAATGAGCTAATATTTTTCATTAAATATGAAAATGTTCTAGTTTAAGCATTTGATATATTCTTTTATGATCTATTATCGATAAAATGGGAGTTTATGTGATTTGGAAATTATTGCCTTCTGTTTTTAATTTGGATTTTATACAGCAACTGAACTTTTTTGATTTGGGGTTATCATTGCAGGGATTAAAGAATGACTAAATGCGCTGGAAGAGCTTTTTAGGGGAAACTTTGTGATCCTGGTTTAATAGTGAAAGCTCAGGGAGTAGCTGGATGTTGCTGTTCTATAACACACATGGTTTTTTACTTGGCTTTGCAGACGATTCCCCGGAGCGTGACCTAACAATCACCGAGAAGTGTTTCATCTAATGCTCAGTGATCGCGTCTCTTACAGAGGATTTCCTCACCTGAAAAACAAAAGCTTTCTAGTCAATTTTCATGAATGCTGTCACGATTTATGCAGATGCAGGAGTAGCAGTGCCTCCCACTGAGCAGGACAGATTGTAGAGTGCAAGTTGTCATTTAGGGTGTCCTACTTTAACCCCTGTAATTGTGGTTCCCATACTTTATTTTCTTTAAACCTCCATCACAATCCTTTCCTCAAGTTAACTGTGACATTATACATAGTAGACATGAATCACTCACGATGTTCCTAAAGTGCAGACTTCCAGCTATAATTCAAGAGGTTTAACAAAACACATCGTTTTCACATAGTCCCTCTGTTTTCACAGACTCGGATGCAATTGGAAAAACTAACACAATTATAAATCAAAACATTTTTGCAATGCTTAGATACAAGTCATTTGCAAGCAATGTCTGCCTTAAGTCTGGAACCCATGGCCATCACTAAATAATGCTTTCCTCCTACGAGACGTTTTCCAGGCCTGTGCCGCAGCTGCCCTCAGTGGCAGCTTGTTTGTGAACCTTCCCGCTTCAGCTTTGCCTCCAGAGGGTGAAAATCATGGTCGGCTGTGGTCAGTTCTGGTGACTGACTCTCAATCTAGAGTTGCAGAATTGTAGATATAATATCGGCACATTTCATAATTCACCCAATCAATAGTCACACAATCACACGTGTCTTTGCAACAGGGGATTCAACTCAACTGGCTGCCAACAGTTTGTACTCTTGTTAGATTCCTATATAAAAGCAAAGTTGCCGAGCAACCTTGTGAATTTCAACAATATCAACAACAATGTCATTTTACTGTTGTCATCTTGCAGGAACTATGTCTGGAGGAATTTCTGAACTCTATGAGATTCTGGCTGGACTCTGAATCTAAGTAGTTAATGTGAATTTGTCACGGTTCGCTTGAGGACTCACACGCAGGACTCAGAGGCACAGTTAGTATTTATTACAGTTCCACCAGGTGTATATACAAATAGTGCAGGGGTAGTGCTATATACAAAGCGGTGACAGGGAAAAGGCTCCGGGGAAATCCAGGTAGGGAAAAGACACTTGCTCCTCTTCTGACTCTCTCCTATCGTGACCAGTCTCTCTCCAAACACTCACAAAAAAAACAGGAATCCAATCGGGGAATGCAGGGTCGGGTCCAGGGGATCTATGTACAGAAGGAAACACACGTTAGAGGTTTTGCGCAGGGAAGAAAACGAGAACTTGCTCAGAGCTGAGCTGCACTGACGCGAGTCACACACAACGATCCAGCAATGAGTAGAAACCACTCCCTGGCTTAAATGCTGGCTGCACTGATGAGGCCCAGGTGTTTCCTCTTCAGAGGGGCGTGGGCCGGGGGCGTGAACCCACCATGAGTTCCACCCTGGCGAGAGAGCGAGAGAGAGAGCAAGAGAGAGAGCAAGAGAGAGAGAACGCTACTAGTCAGCGGCCTGCTGATCCCCTGGCTGTGACAGAATTTCTCTTTAATGTGACTTTCTGTGTATGTATACAGCAACAGATTTGCAACAGATTTGTGATTTTCACTGGTTTATCACAGCTGATCGTCATATTATCACAGATTGCATGTAATTGCCAGCTTGACCTCATTTACATGCAAACTGATAGCAGACTGTATTACGCTGTATGCCGTTTGGTTCAGCAGAGACCGTCTACCTGCAGACGGCGTCTGTAGTCCATGGAAGCAGTGCACAAAATGTGTAGCGCAAACAGTCTGTGGGCCACTTGTGCTGTTGGTCCGTCACCCACGGAGCGGAACGAAGTTCCAACATAAAGAGCTGAAGCGAAACCAAGTCTAAAAACAATGACGTGTCCATTACAGCCACTGTGTGTACTTTTCTTCTCGTATCTTTGATGTTTTTTTCTGCATCAGCCATTCCTGGTGAACTCCACTGTTGCTCCATTCCCTATTCCAGCCCACTTGTTACAGAATGAGCATTCGAGTGGTGCACAGAATCATCCACATTCAGCAACGTGCTGCTCAGATTTTGGAAGGCTGCATGGGAACATGTTTGTGGTGGTTGAAAACCCCTCTCCGTACACTGTCCGTATGGAAACACATACACAAATGGACACAACTGTGGTACTATAAATTACACAGTTTACACAGCAGACTGCCAAGTCTTGACTTGGTTAGATGTGGTGAAGAGGGTTTTTTAGACCAATGGAAGAGTTCTGTGATCATTCATTTCAGTTGTTTTCCGTAGTCTTTTAGGCCTCTTGGGGTCTGCTGACTGCCGAGCTCACCAGTGCCTTCCTTCTTTTTAAAAATCGACCAAATTATTGATGCGGCCACTCGTGAAGTTTCCTAAATTGGTCCTGAAATAACAAAGAAACCAGCGAAAAAGTTGCTTAACAATCATGTGATCTATTATTTATGAGCGGGTGACAACATAAGAAGCACTGCAATATTTTCTTTTAATATAAGTCCTTGAATTAAAGTTGCAGACCTACACTTGGATTTCAAAATGCATTGTGGTTCTATGCAGATGCAAAATTGTGTCAAATGTATCAGTGTTATGTTTTTGGGTTGTTTTTTTTTTTTTTCAGAATGCTGGACTCCAGATCGGGACCAAGGAAGAATAAAAGTACAGCAGTTCAATAACCAAAGAAGGCTTAGAGTGCAGGAAGGGAAGTCAGACCATTTCATGTAGAGTGGAAAAACATACGTGGGAAAACATAAGGAGACAAATGACAAGGAGGTAGCATTGGTGAAAATCACTACAAGGTCTGAGCATCTTTGCCACAATACAGGGAAATGATCTGGTAACGAGTGACAGGAAGTGTTTTATTGCAGCGGGACAGTAATCGGTGAATGGACTGCAGGTGTGCCAGCAGGGGAACAGAAACCAAAAGACGGTGCTCAAAAAACAAACAGATACACACATGGTGAGAGAGAGAGAGATGGTGATCAGTGCTGGAGGACAGAACAGATTGTAAAGCTTTTGTAATGATGACTTTCAACAGTTTTGGAAGGCGCTGTGCAGAATAAATAACCTTTCAAATTACAGACATTTCGTCATCAAATCCTGAAGCCTATTTTCCAAACTAATTCGAGTATTACCAAAAGTGTGTGTGTCATAGTTTTGCAGTATCTCTTTTTGCTCAGAGTTATCAGCCTTAATACGGTTGGGAAAAAAGCCAGCTTGCTGCTGAGCAGATCTGTGAGCGTCTTAACTTGACCAAAGTCTGCATCTTTGTCACACGCATAATCGGAAGTCAGTGCATGTGTTGTTTTTTGTTTTGTTTTATTTTGGTGTGTTTTGAAGTCTCTCTTTGCTGCGTCTTTGTGCAGTAAAAGTCAGCTGAAGCAGCCAAGCAATAAAAAAGCTACACTAGCGAGCTAATTTATTCAGCATGCAACCTGTCGGCCGGCCCGCGCACAGAACAGCTGCGCACACACCCCTTTTGAATCGGGGTCGAGGGTTGCCAGGCTTTCAGTGGCAGATGGGATGAAATCGTACGCGGTGTGTGTAGATTGTGTCTGATAGATAATCTGGTGAATTGGGTAAGGTCAGGGTAAACAGGCAAAATGTGTTCATATTATGGGTCATGCCAATTATGTGAGTTTCATGGGAGAAAGAGCAAAACAGAAGGGCAGTGGGTCTTAAAATAGGCTTAAAAAAGTAAGTGTTGGTAGGTATACAGGTATATATGCCTAGTAATGTTATTCTGATAAATGTTATTCTGCACAGTAGATATTACTGAAAAGGGTACCAATGTGTAGCTACACATTTAGCTTCCCTCTGACCATTTCAGAGCTACACTGTGTTTCAGTCACAAATGAAAAGTATTACTTAAAAAAGTTTGAAGTCAATCCTCATTTCTTCATTTTTTGCTTCCAAAGCAAAAGAAAAAAAGCACTTTGCTTCCAAAAGTTCTTCAGGCTTTCAGAAGCTCCGTCAAAGGTTTTCTTTGCAAAAACACACCATTTGTTTCTTTAGTTTAATTACAAAAACAGTGTCTTTTGTCCCATCTCCCTCGCATCACTGCAGATGGCTGCTCCTTGTTTTGCCAGAAGTTTCTTCCTGCTGAAAGAGAGTTTTCCCTTCCCTGTCACCAAGTGCTTGCTCATAAGGGGTCATGTGATTGATGATGATTTCTCTAGATTTTTGTAGAGTCTTTACCCTTACAATATAAAGCAGCTTGAGGCGACCGTTGTTATGACGCTATATTGAATTGATATCACAGTTTGACAGGCATGAAATAGCATTTTTCCAACAAAGAGCTATTAGCTCACAACTTGGGATATCCCAACATCTATAGCAGATAAAATGTATCTGAGAATCATGTCCTTAAGAAACAGGACAAAAATCAGAATCTGATCATATATTCACCTACTGTTCACTAATGCTTCATAAGTAATGGTCTCACTGGTAGGATGGCCATTCTTACAACAGGGAGAAAAGGCTGAGGTATACCACATTATACAAGAACTGCACTGAAAATCAGTGAAAACAGCTCTTACATGTTGTGATAAATCCAAATTTGAAATTGTTGGTTCAAATCATTGCTCAGTATGTACGGAGGTCAGGAGAAAGGTGCAACAGTGAGCGTCTACAGCCTTCGGTAAGACACTGTGGTCTGGAGATCCATTTCAGCTAGCGATGTTGGAAATCTTGTCAAAAATGATGGAATTATGAACACAGACTCGCCATCACATTTTGATCCACCATGAAATACCGTCTGGAAAGTATCCGATTGGCAATTGCTTCATTTTTTCAGCATGACAATACAGTAAAAGCAAACCTTGATAGAAAAACACACAGTGGAACACCGTGAAGCTTGGCCCTCAACGTTATTGAAGCAGTGTGGGATCATCTTGACAGAGAATGTTATAAAGGCAGCCAACATCCAAATGCAGAGCTTCGAATGTCCTTCAAGGATCCTGGATAAATATTCTTAAAGATTTTAAAGAAATCACAAGAAAACTTGACTCTGGTAAGAAATACTGACTTTCAGTCTGGTTAGAATTGCACATTTTTCTTTTTCCCTACACACAGTATTTCTGTGTATCTCTGGTCATTTTTTAAATAAATCATTGGAACTAGCACCCATTTTTAAAGCAAAATATAATAAAAGCAAGGGTTGGCTCAAGACTTTTGCACAACACTGAATGTTCTATGTTTTTTTTTCTCATTTTGAGGACTCATTTCCAAGAAATCTTTTAATGTGACATCTATAAACTTCTCCCAGTAAGGTAATGTTTACATACTAGGCAGATTTGTGGTCATTTCATTGAAAAACACACCAAACAAAAAAAGGGGAATTTCTGTCATTTTCCATGAAGGTAACTTGATATTTGCTTGTAAGGAAAGCACATTTTCCAGTTTTGATTGGTCACTTCCTATCAACATGTGGGCAAATCTGGCCAGGCGTACGCTTCTCTTTACACATTTTCCCGCTACTCTTTACTGAGCGACATAAACGACAGTTTCAAAGCAGAGGGACATTTTGCTATAGGAAGAAGAGATGAAGAGGAGCTAAAGCAAACATTAGAGGCTGCCCAGAGACAGTGATTTTTATATCGGGGAGAACGAGAATGAGGGGATTTTTTTTCTTTTTCAGCAGGGAATTGGAGGGATAAAGAGAGAAACAGCGTGTCCAGGGGGCGTGGAAGAAGCGCTGCAATGGAGGAGCAGGTAGAGTGTAAGTGGGCGAGAGAGCTAGAGGGAGGCTGGGAAAGAGAAAGAGGGAGGGGGGGGGGGCTCGTATTGCATTCCTGTTGCATCAGTTCAGAGTAACAAGATTTGAAGATGCAGGCTCAGACATACTAATAGGTTTTGCACTCACGTCCCTCCCCACACACACACCTGAACACACACACACACACACACACCCATAATAGAGAGTTCTGCTCAGCAACATGGCTTGCTTGCCACTCACATTTAGCCCCTGTTGCTACCTTCCCAAGCCAGTGTGCTCGAGAAAAACAGGAGTGACCGGCTTACACAAACCGCACAACAAGGAGAAACACAAAATAATCCCCGGCCAAAGAGCCAGATAAAGAGAATGACCTTGAGCGGCGGCGAATGGAGACATCGGCCGAGGAAATAAACACGAGCAAGGCCGCCGGAATAACACACAACATCTCTGCCTGAGCAAATCTAATTTAGACGTTTTCTTCTTCGAGAGCCAAGACGGTGTGGCCTTTTAGCGGCACCGTCAGACCCCTGGCTCGCCTGTGTTTTCTTTTTCCCGCCCAAATAGAGGATATTTTGTCACTCTCGCATGCAGGATGAGAAAAAGCATCTCCAGTGAAGGACGCCGCATTTTTTAATCTCAGCAATTCTTGTTTTCAAGTGGTTACCGGATCAGATGGATACTCTCAAGCGCTCTAATCTCCACCCCAGCTGCTGTCACAATAAAAATCAGAAAGAAAAAAAAAAACACAACAGAAGGGGAAGCACGCAGGGCACTCATATCTGGTCAGTTTTAAATTTCTGCCTCTCTAGAGGTTTGGGGATGTTTTCTCTGAAGGGGTGGAGAAAAAAAAAAGATCCCAGGCCTGAGAGTAGCTTAAACTAACAATCAAAAACAGCGTGTGTTGCCATTATGTTGCAACATCCTGGGTATTTTTAGTTGGGGGGTGGGGGAGCTGAAAAATGAAAAACATCTTCTCATCTCATCTTCTGGCATAACATATTATGTAAATGCACAAACATAGCATCAGAAAAGCAGAGACCATTAAAGCCTCTTCAAAGACATAATAAATTAAAGCGAGGCTCTCATAGAAAACTACCCTGCAACATGGATGTGTTTTTAACAACAGAATGAGTAAGTGGGCGGTAAATTTGACTGAATTAATGAATTTTACTCCACTTTTTTGTTTTTCTTGGTCCTTCTCCTTACAGCTATAAAGCATCATGAGCTTAAAGTTGATCTGTTGTCTTTTCTTCTTCTTCTCCTTTTTCCATTCTCATACTCCAGTAAAACCATTACATTTCAATTCAGCCTGGGTTTAAATCCCCCGATGAGCGTTTCCCTCGAAGGACTCGCCCTCTTTTCTTCTATACGCTCTTGTTTTTCAAGCTCGCAAGTTCTTTCAGGTCGAACTAGTACCTTATGTGTAAAGAAGAGAGACAGTGAATCAATAATCAAAGCTCACCGTCTTCATGCCCAAAGGCAAATGGTTTCTCGCTTCTCAGCCTGTGGAGAGGATCATTCATAGTGTATAAAAGGCATAGCTAATGTCTTGCTGCATGAACGCGAAAAGAAGCCCATACACGCTCTTTCTGGTTGATCTTTGTTGTTACACTGTCTTGTGATCCGGCACCACAAGAAAGGAGATCTCTTAGCTGGATGATAGAGCACTGTGGTTTTGTTAATTTGCTTTATAGATAAAGGCGAGGGACTTCCCCAGGTGAGACAGGTAGCGCTTCAGATCTCTTTAAAGCGTAACCTGATAGAGTGTGTTATACAGCTTTGCTGTGACAAGCGTTTGGAAGTGTTCACTGCAGGTGGATGTCACGCACACTCTGACTGAACATAGAGCTGCAGAAATGCATACGAGGCAAAAAACAGGCCTTACCTATATCCCTAATGAAAGAGTGATTAGCTGTTATGGTGCACATTGATTGTTGGAGGCTGACGTAATTGCAGAAGGTAATCTGTTTAGCATCGTGGCACTCAGGGCTTGTAAACTGAACTCTTAAGTGGTTAAAGGCTCCCTTGGTTGGCTGTTTGACACGTCATGCTTTTATGGTATTTAAGCAGGAATCAATTACCATATACTTAACCCCTCCCTCACACGGTAAATGTCCAGTTATAGCAACAGCAGCTAGTTCAGACCCATAAAGCTTTGGATTTTTCCATGTCAGCCTTATGTAAACAAAAATGTATTGACAGGTTTTTAGAACTAGAGTTTTGTTTGTTTTCTACCTTAAAAACTGTTTGATTATTACCATTGACTGGTTATAAAATATGGCTTAGCCACAGTTAGTAAATTCTGTATTAGTTATCCCCAGTATTCATTTGTTCTTGATTTTCATATTTGCACTCTTCCTGTTTTATGTTCTTAAATAGTTTCTATTTCTGTCTTGCTTTTGTTTCCCTCTCTGCCCGGTTATCCAGATTATCTACACCTGTGTCTTGTTTAACCCCAGATAGGCCCCAGTGTGCATTTAAATAGTCCTGTCTCTCTGTTTCTTGTGTGCCAGAGTGTCTGTCTAACTGTCTGACCTCCATAGTGTTCTCAGTGTTATTCCTGCAGCTCCTGGTGCTAAATACACAAGTAATCTTTTTTTTAAACATCTTTCTGCTTTTGTTTTGAAAATCTACCAAAAAATCCAACAAAAAATCTGTGTAGGGTGTGGTGAAGCAGCTGGTGCCAATATAACCCTTAGAAAAAGCCTAGAAAAAATTATATAAATCTGCATAATCTAATAATAATAAATAATAATGCAAACCCTAGACAGGCCATAACAGTGTGAACAGAGCCTGGATTCAGACTGATTAACTTTCAGAGTGAGCCTCAGGTGGTCATTTGAGGAACTGCAGTTCCTCAAAAGTTGCCCCTTTTATGACCATGCAAAAATTTAGGCTAATGTTAGCGGTTTTGCTCTTAACTGTATCTGAGGAAGTTTACATTCTAGGAATAAAAGTTAGATATTTCTTTGAAAATTGCAAAAACAAATAAAATATTGAGGCACTTTCTTGCTTGTCAAGTACATAATAATACTGTATTTTCCGCACGATAAGGCATACTTAAAATTCTTCATTTTTCTCAAAGATCGACAGTGCGGCTTATAATCCAGTGTGCCTTATGTATGAATTCTGGTTGTGTTTATTGACCTTGAACCGATTTTTTCTGGTACACATTGCACTCAATGTGTTACACTCCTGACTACTCTACCGTAGTCAGGAGCCTCATGTAGTAATCAGGGTTCAAAACTCCATCCGCTTTAGGTCCCAATGTCAAACGAACACTGCAGCATCACTGAGAGTTAAAAACTGTCTAAATTCTTTCGTATTTAATAAAATGATCAATGTTGCTGCTTTACCAGGTGTAACAATTAAGTTTAACATCCATGAAAACAGAATTTCAACACCTAATTTAGGTGTTGATGAGGTCCGCCCCGAGTTCCTGAAGGC
>NW_024582586.1:858456-868566 GCF_018398535.1 Haplochromis burtoni | reverse complement strand
TAAATCGTGTTTTTAAAAAGTAACTAAGTAACTAAGTAATTAATTACTTTTGAAAATAAGTAATCAGTAAAGTAATGGGATTACTTTTTGGGGGAAGTAATCAGTAATTAGTTACTGATTACTTTTTTCAAGTAACTTGATCAACACTGGTTCTGACTGAGGGATTTCTGAAAAAATTAAAATGTACTGCTCTGCTATCACTTCCAACATAAATGAAGACAGCAAAATAAGTAGCAGTGTATATAATGATGTGCTACATGATGGCTAGTGACACAGCTATGTTAGCATAACAAACAGTGAAGTTGGAGGATGAATGCTAAATTTTTCCACTCGATAAAAGTTAACGTGAGGGTTCTCGAAGTTTAGGGACAAATGCAATCGCATGGCTGGATGCTGTAAATGTAGCAAACTTCAGTCAGGAGAACAACTGAGATAATCCATCCACAGTACGAGGTTAGTTATTAATATACTGCAACCACACTGCAGCTGCGAGAGAATTCAACATTAAAGAATCAATGGTACGGAAGTGGAGGAAGCAAGAAGAATGAGTTGAGTAAAGTTTGACTTATCTAACTGTTTTGTTTCGTTTAATGCGCCTTATAATTTGGTGCGCCTTATGTTCCAAACAATATGGTAATAATAGTGATAAGTTAAACAAAATTAAACTACATTTTGGTTCCATCGTGCTTACAAAAGGAGGAATTCTTGCAGTGTACTGTAGGTCCTCTCTATATAAAACAAGCAGATATAGAAATCAAATATAATTTAATTTCTTCTTTTTGCCTTCAGTATTTTATTTTATTTTTTCACATGGTTCTTTTTAAAGAATGAATCAGACTGAAATAGTGAAATGTTATCTCGAGTCAACCTTCACAAGCAACTCATTAAGCTAACCTAACTGTAGGTTCCGTTTCAAAATCTGACTTCTCAGTTCAGCTGTCTCAAATAAAGAATCCGCTGGCTTATGAAACCTTCTAAGAATTTCCCATGGTCAATTTGTCCCATTGTAGTCTAACTGAAAACAGCTTATGGAAACTTGTAACTTCAGCAACTTTGCTTTAAGTGGTTAAGCCTGGGTAAACACTGGCCATGAAAACCACCTCGCTTTGACGAGAAACCGTCAGTGAAATGACGTCTGTTGGGCTCAGTTACCTTCCATTTCGTGATGTGAAAGCACACTAGCCCACAGACGGTTGAGTGAGCTGTAACCTTTCAGTGCTTCCAGGTCAGAGGTCAGCCATAATCTGCCTAGCACCATTCTTGTCATAACCCATATGACATTTCGCCGACTCTTACTCCAAATGTCAAGCCGTAATCTGTAAGGGTGAGCGCTGCCTCTGCCTCTCACCAATACATTTTCCTGTTTACTTTCCATTTCAACATTTTTCTGAGGATTACGTTACATCAACAAGCTAGATGTGTTTATAATATCAAATTCAGTTTGAAATGAAACTGGAAGCTGGCCACTGGGTTCACAAAAGTTTTTTTCTTTTGTTGCTCTCCTCACAGTTGAGTGAGTTTGCGCGGGAGGTCAGCGACAGCCTGCCACTTTGTTTGCGGGAGATAGATGGAAGGTAAATGAGCATCACCGCCGATGTCGACTTCCATTCTGAGGCAGCGGAAAGACGGAAGTTGATTATTCGGTGCCGGTGTCCCCCATTGTAATTTGGAAAAGGATTGTGAGAGAAAGGACTGTCGAGCCTCATTTAAGCCTTGATTCCTGAATCTCTTTATTTATGTTTCTGCCACATGCTTTGGGCAGCCTGCCAACAACTATGCAGCCATGTGTTCACGTGTGTTTATGTGTGTGCACGTATGCAAACTGCTAATGCATGCTCATTAAACTTTCATATATACGCTATAGAATATATACAGTAGGCAGGTGCAGTGCTGGTCATTAGATTTCCACTGAGATTCAGATTTAGAAGAGCTATTGGACAGTTTCAGACGTGGTACTGACTGAGGATTTGGGCGAGGGCTGTTTACGATAGTGATGTGTTGGTCGCGAACGAAATGGCTCTCAGAGCCGGATCTTTGACGTGAACGACGCGAGCAGTGGGTGTTTTTTTCTTTCTCTCACCCTCTCTCTTGCACTTTTTCCCCCCTTCACTCCGCATGTGAGCCTTGTGCTTTATGAGGATGAGGGCGGAGGGGCGGTAGTTGCACTCAGTAGCATAGGAACAGAGCGGGAGGAAGAGACAGAGAAAGAGACAACAACGTCACATTAGAAAGGTATAGTAATCATCCACAACTATTTTCAGTTGCGGATGATAAAGGATTCAGAAGTTTTATTCATGCAGGCACGTACAAACTCCAAGACACGTAAAAACTCAGAAGCACAATAAAAACACGTACAAAAGACAACAGAAGTGCTCCAGGATGCTAGGGGCAGTGTTGAGCTTTTGTTACCTAGTGGCTACACAAGCCAGGAAGTACCAACGACCGGATTTGGTGTGTGGTAGTAACAGGTAAATGAACATTTTTTTTTAAATTATTTGAATATATGTAAGTGCTACACAAACAATACATATATGCTTTCAATTGTGCAATTTAAGTGATCTAGGTAGCTCTGTTTTGGAAGTTCAGTTAATGCTAGAAATTTGTTTTGGAGTTTGCACGTGCTTTGTCTCAAGAGGCCACCCCATATATTTATATATAAACATATATAAATAAAACCACTTTTTTTTTACATTAGTAATTCCTTTTGTGCATAATTTTATATTATTGTTAATAATAAATTAATTAAAGCAACAAAACAACCTGAAGAGCCGGTTCGGAGCCGAAAGAGCCGGCTCTTTTTAGTGAGAGCCGGTTCTCTAAAAACGTCCTAAATTTAGAGTTTATTTAGAACTACAAATTAAATTTCTTTTAGCAATTTTTTTTTAAAGTCACAATTCCAACCCTGCTCCTTTACCCGGGCTTGGACTGGCAAAATTAACCTGAAAATGGCACTCTGGTGGAGTTACTTTGTGTGTGTGTGTGTGTGTGTGTGTGTGTAGTGTGTGTGTGTGTGTGTGTGTGTGTTGTTGTATAAGTAGTTTTAAACATTGTGATCCACAAAACAGCATAAGAGTAAAAGAAGAACATGACTGCGTACAGTCAGTGCGGGAGCAGCGGCTTCACTCATGCGTGATTCATTTGCAGTTTGGATGCATAGGTGTGCACATCACCTGCAATGATAGCAGCGGAGGAGGACTATCCTCCACCTGTGAGCGCTTTGGAATGGGTGAGGTGCCCACGGCAGCACCGCTGCTTGTTGAGAGTAAAAGCGATACACGTTGTCACGTCAAAAAGTCGTCATAAATAAGTCTCCAATAACACCAGAAAAAGTCGCCAGATTTGTCGCTAGTCGCTTTTTAGAAAAAAAGTCGCTAAGGGGCTCTGAAAACTCGCTAAATATAGCGACAAAGTTGCTAAGTTGGCAACACTGGAGACAGGGTCATCAGTCACAGCACACACACCTGCTTCTGCCACTTCGACAGAGCCCCGAGAACCTACTGTACCACCCCTCCAGTGCAACAAGCCAGAGACCGCACCCCTGCCACAGTTGTATTATGTAGATTCATGGAAGCCATTGCTTCTGCTTAGCTTGTTTGGTGTGATTAGACAGTAATAAAATTAATATATGAATGAATGAGTATTTGCACCAAATGGCGAAAACAGCATAGACACGGTTGAAAGTTAAGTACAGCGAATCAAATGACCAGAGATGAGACCTAGCAGATACCAATCAGCTACAGCACCTGTCAACCAAAGAGGCCTTGCCCCTTAACTTCAAAGGACCTGGCGTCCACATTTGTTTGTTTGTTTTTGTTTTTTAATTGAACGGAACTTCGATCTTTTGAAAAACATTGGGGGGGAAAAGGGATAAAATTACTTTTATTTTGGTCTAGACAACATTTTGGGTTGTCTAGACCAAAATACTAAATTTTGCTCTACAAGGGCCAGAGATCCACTTACGAGGACTTTATGCTGCCACTGTTCCTCCAAAATTTAAAACGAATATCCTCATACGTAGCTCTCATTTTTCTTAGGAACAAAAATTGGGTTAAAAAAAAAAATCTGATGATTCTTTGTTCTTACATTCATCGGATCCCAATCAGCCCAAATATCAAAGAGAAATTAAAAATGCATGCCATTCGGGTCGGGTCTTAGGAGGTTAACTGCAGGATCCAGATATGTAAGTGATTTAAAAAACAATCCAAAAAACATACATTGTTTTCCATAGAGGCTGTAAAGATATGTACAGTCGTCCCTCGTTTATCGCGGGAGTTACGTTCTAAAAGTAACCTGCAATAGGTGAAATTCGCGAAGTAGCCAGCTTTATTTTTTACAAGTATTATAGATGTTTTAAGGCTCCAAACCCCTCACTACACACTTTATACACTTTTCTCAGAGCAGCACAAAGATTTTTACACTTTTCTCTCTTGTTTAAACACTCTCAAAGTTCAAACCTTTGTAGAAAAATAAGTCCAGTATTATAGAATGAAACCAAAGATCAAACCCTGTTTTCCAGTCCAAAACACTGGAATAAAGCAGCTGCGAGAGAATTCAACATTAATGAATCAATGGTACGGAAGTAGAGGAAGCAAGAAGAATGAGTTGAGTAAAGTTTGACTTATCTGACTGTTTTGTTTCGCTTAATGCGCCTTATAATCCGATAAATACAGTAACTTCTATCTTCCTTTAGCATGTCCAGAAGTCCAACTTTTTGTGCAATGGTTAGCATCTTCTGCTGGCTTTTGGGTGGTACCGCAGGTGCCTTTGATGGTGCAAAACGTTTCGTCATCATTGTTGTGTTTGTTGAGGAGAAAACTTACAAACACACAGTACAGCACTTCAGAGTCACACTGCTAGTGATGGAAGGTTTATGTAAATTTGACAAGATGAATGCACTCTGTACTGTACAAGAGTACACGGAGGAGATTGATCGACAATGGTCTACAGTCAATCAGGATGCAGAACACGATGCGCTGTTAAAAAAACAAACAAAAAAAAATGCAAAATTGCACAAAAAAAACAGCGAAACAGCGAGGCCCGCGTGAGGTGAACCACGTTATAGCGAGGGATCACTGTATCCCAAACTGAACTACTTGTACACAAAGGGCTACACCATATTGTTTGTGTTTTATGAATAAGATGAACCGTAATAACCACACAGTCATTTTCATTTGGACATAAATCTAAATATTAATTTAGAAAACAAGTAATCTGAGAAAGTCTGCTGACTTACCCTGTGGTGGTGAATTTTTCAGGCCTCCTAGTCAGTGCATATGCAGGCCAAGAATTTCTCTTTATCCAGATGTCATTGTTGATAAGTGGACTATTTTTTACTGTTTATTTATATAAAACCCGACTGGTCAATAGATTCTCACTACAAACGGTTATCACAACTTCTCCCTCACTTGCAGATTCTGCATGAATATGCAGATATCTAATTATAGAGATTAGAAAAGTTAATCTCATATTCACATAACATACATCAGATCCGGATACCAGTTTTCCATTACCATTAATGCCTCCTACTTTGATGTATTGCATGAATTTAGGTCATGAGGTTTTATGGCAGCACTTTAAAGGTTGATATCCATTCCAATAACTAAAAAAGCTAAGAAAACCTAGTTTTTTTCTGGGTTTATCCTCCCCTGGATCCCCTGTTCCCCGTTCTTTCATCAGTCAGCCAACACCTACTTCTTGTCATGTACATGTCATGGGTCTTAGTCTGAATTCTGATGTATTCGGATACCTGAAGCGGTGTAAGAAATGTCAGATCTCTTCTGCTGCCATGTATCTGCGTACATTGAGGAACTTTTCCATTAGGCCTGAGTACCACCCCATCTTTCAGCCCTGAGGCTAACACATCATCTCCAGTTCCCCAACGAGAGTCGCAGGCTCTTGGCTGGAGCTGTCGTGAACGTATATGCCAATCCACAGCATCCCTGCCATTTAGCCACGCTGCATATGAATGCTAAGCTCATCGCAGGCACTGTGACTCTCGTCTCACTTTTTTCCTCCGTATATGTTGAAAGTGTGCAGCAAGCACTCAATCGCGCTGACTTATATACTGTAGGTCCGGTTTATTTTAGCAGTGTGCATGTGTGTGCGTGACTGAGAAATGCTTTTGTGTCAATCATGGAGGCACACATAGATTAGCATCGCTTCCCCTCAATTACGATTTATAAAGAGAGGTGGAGAAGTGAGGACGAAAGAATGGTGTGATGGTAGAAAGAGGGGGAAGAAAGGATTGCAATTATAAAATATAAAACTTGGCCCCAAGCTTTGAAACCAACTCACATTTCTCCCTTTTCATTTTCAGATGGTTCAAGATTACTGCCACATATATCACGTGCGGTTCCACTCGCACAGCTGCTCGTACTCTCTCGGTGTGTGTTTTTCACAGTAGAACCAGAGATATCAGCCTCTGTGGCCTACATTTATTGCTCTGATCCATAATATGACATTATTGCATCATCTGTCCACCCAACATTTCTCAAGCCCTAAGGCACTCGTAACCAAAGTGACAGAAGGCGACTGTGTGCATGTATGTGCTTTCTTTTTTAATGCATGTGTAGAGATGTGCGAGCGTGTACGAGCTTGAAGTGTGGCGCACGTTGTGTTTGAGTTGATGGCCAATCGTTGTGCTTTTGCACGTCCATATGTTTCAACCCGCAGCTACATCCACCATCTGTCTCAGAATGACGCTAATTTAGCTCTCCTGTCATAATTGACTGCCTCTGTATTCCCCACTGTATACTGTTGCCTGCTTTGCTGCTCGGAAGTGCGGGAGCAGCACATACTTGTAACACACTTGTTACCAGGCCACTTCCTGCTCCTTTAACCGGTGCAGGTGGTTGGAAGTGAGAGCCCTGAGGGTGGTGAGTGTGTGTTATGGAGGGAAGGTTTGGGCCACGGGTTCAGCCTCTATATGGCTTGTTGCAAGCATAGCTTGGGGAAGCATGTCAGGATATTCTCTGGATAATCACTCAAAGCCGGGGTGTTTACCTGCTGCTTAGAGCGGGGGGAGGGTAGCAAACCTGCAGAGCAGTTTGCTCATGAGGGTCACAGGGGTGAAGAGTGGGGAAAATGAGCGCTCGTGTGCACACGCTGGTGCTGGTACAGTTCTGCGTGAGACGGGGGAGTGTAAAATTATGACACGCGTGCTGTACAAAGGCCTGCAGGATAATGAAATGCAAACACTTCTAAATACCACATTTACACATATATACGTCGACGGACACGCAAGAGCAGTGCCTCTCAAACCCCGACATTATATGATGAGATATGATAAAAATAAATGTCTTCTCATTTGGTCATTGTACTGCATAGATTGTTTTAGCTTTTACTTGCAGTGACTTTAACAAGTGGCTAGGTGTGTTTCACCAGTGCCAGTTCCCAGGACAACCACATAAAAGCCACACAAAAGCTGTGGTTATGTTTACTTGCACTTAAATAAATTTCACCTATTGGTGTTTAAAGCAGTCCTGTGCAAACACAACCACCGGCAATAACAAGGCGAGATCACTTTAAATGTAATTAAAACGATTTAATTAAATGTCATTAAAAATAGTTAAACGTAGTTCTTATGGTAAATACCAAAAGCTGATATACGAGTAAGGAAAAGTCATTAAATCTGTGAACTAACAGAAAAATTGAGCAATATCAGTTTTAGCAGTGATGGGTGTAACACGCTCCAAACTAACATCTTACTGTGGTCACATTACATTTTTCAGCACGGCAGTAATGTAACACCATGCTGTACTATATTCAGTAATTGAATTACAGTTATAATTGTGTTGTTACTCATGTTACAAAGGTTTTTCAGTTCACTTGCATTGCAATCAGCTGTTTTCAGTTGATGCGGAGGACAAGGAAAATGACAGCGTGGTCTACACTTTCTGTAGAGTGAAAATATGAACAACATTTTTACTGTGCAAAAGGACAAGAGTGTGACGGTGAAATGCAAACTGACAGAAAAAGCAAGATTATACTGTTATAACACAAACTGTGTTGTGTTTGTGTGTTAAGCTGTAGCCTAAGGTTTATTTTGCTAACTAGTAGTTATGTAACAGTGCATTTCAGGTCATTTTGTGGAATAAAGTAACAATTAGTATAAAAAAATTTTACTTTCTCTGGCGAGCAATAAAGTAATGTACCACATTCATGAAACCTAATGAGTAGTGTGTAGTAGATCACTTTTTTCATTCAGTAACAACTTGAATACTGAGCTTCAGCCACCAAAAGCAAGTGGTAAAATAAAGTAAGGTATGTCCATTACACTCAAGGTTTTCTGATGCTTTTGAATTTAACTTTCCATTTTAAATGCAAAGGAATGTTTCATATTTAGTTTTTTCAATGTCACTGTGTTTAAGTTGTTAAAGTATGTTTTCACCTGCCTGTCAGTCAGACATACTTTACATGAAACACATCTGATTTCTTAGTTTTGCTAATCTTCAAAGTCTACAATCAAAAAATGCCTAAATGAAGCACAGTGACTGTGACGGTTTTAGATCTGTTTGAACCTGACAGCATTTAACTTTGTGGAGAAACACTGAGAAGTTAGTTTGAAAAGTAGGCTTTGAACGATCAAATTGTCAGTCCCTTGTGATAACCCTTACATCACAAGACAGCAAACACAGTACCATTTTGAGAAAAGTTCTTATTGAACCCCATATATTCTCAACCATTACAGTAAAATTAGCATTATCCACCCTGCACCCTAATCACATTATAATAATAGGTCATTAGTGAGACTTTTCCCTTAAGGACTGGTTAATTACCAAAAGTAAAAGAAGATTAATTAAAACCATCATCAGCAGATTACATCAGCACTGACACTTTAATATCAAAACAAAACTTCAACACAGGAAGTTATATCCTCATCACTAATTGTGCTCGAAGTTATTGAAACTTGTAGCAGCTTGTGTTCATGAGTTGCATCTTTTCTCCAAGTTTGTATATACAAACCAGAGTAGCCACGTGTAACATGGTAGACTAATGTACCTGTATTAATTCAGCTCCATATTATTGTGTGAAGTTGCACTGGGTTGGGAGTGGTTGTGTGTGTCACATTTTTGGTGAGCCAATGGCTGTAATGGGGTTGGACTAATTAGAGGCAGGTGTAATTGATTGCACTGATACACTAGTCTACTTATAGCCCACACTGCAAACACTGCTGTGTTATTTTGCCCCTCTGTGCAGGCCAGGGCCTCTGTGGAGGGGCATATGCCACAGCCTAAAGGCAGCAGAGTTGCAGAGGCTGGAGTGACCACTGGCTATCTACTTGCAGGGTGGTGGGTCTCAGAGGACAACTGCTAACCCTGTTGAAGTCGATGTGTGGAGTGCAATTGGCATTGTGGCATAGCTGGCTCTGGCCTTGGGTGTTTTTACTTGATTTGCAAATGGGACACTGGGCTGTTTTATCTTTTATCTTTTGATTATTGTGTCAATAAATTATCTTTTAGAATTTTATTGACTGTCATTTTTTTGCCCACGGCTGAGACGGTTGGTCAGACTTAGAATCTCTTTGGGTGTGTTGCACACGCCTCTGAATCAAATGTTTTGATTAGCTCCCACAGCATCCATTGGTGCCAACTGGGGTGTCGTAATCAGTAACACGCCTCTAAGTGCTGTGTAATACTGCAGAGTTTGGTATCAATCCAATATCAAATAAATAACGGTTCTAGTGTTGCCGATACCAATACCATAACTTTTACCCTATAAAGGCAGCTTACGTAGAGGAGAGCAGTGTGCCATGATTTATGAGATGAACCAGTATCAACCTGCAAATTCTGAAACATTTTAATCACCACTAAATCCAGGTGATTTTTACTTTCCACAATAATGAATTAACACAACACAAACAAAACACACATTTCAACTTTTCATTAACTTTGGAACCTTTTTTTTTTCTTTTGGAGACCTGGGATGTAAATTGGTCATCTACAAAGCACTTTGTGTCAGCTTCTCTTGTGCTTTAGGCTATAAACAAAATAGACGTGACAGTCAACACAAACAGGTTCAGGCATTTTTCGTAGGACTTTCGATTTCATTTAATTAAATTACATTTTATTTATATAGCGCCAAATCACAATAACAGTCACTTCAAGGCAC
>NW_024582586.1:853006-858436 GCF_018398535.1 Haplochromis burtoni | reverse complement strand
AATACATGAAAGGCTGAAAGGTGTGTTTTGGATTTTCACTGATTATTCTGGAAAGTAAAAAATCTCATGGATTTAGCTGTCATTAAAATGTGTTCAAAATTTGCCATTCGATGATGATTCTTCAGTCATACATGTCATGAATGGCACACTGCTCTCCCCTACATAAGCTGCCTTTATAGGTTAGAAGTATCGGTACTGGTCTTGGTATCAGCAACACTATTTACTAGATATCATGTCGATAGCAAAATTTGCAGCGTTGCGCAGCACTGGTGGTCGTCAACAGTAAATCCATGTGAGGAGGAGAAGTCTGCCAGTGTTCATCCAGCCTGCATCGCTTTCTCAGAACTGGAGCTAAATGTCCTAGTGATATGAATTTAAAACAGTTTCCAAATCAGTTTCACTTGTATGAACATCATAAATGCCTGAAGGGCTGAACGTGGCCACCTCCCTGTACAGTATGCTGCCATCCATGAAATGCTTGCTGGGACTCTTTCCCCGCTTTCCATTTTCCACCAGAATGTGTCTGCTTTGCTGGCAAACTGAATTGCATCTTTTCTCTGTTTTCCTCTCTCTTTTTCCTCATTAACCGTGAACACACGTGCAGAGGAAGGTCCGTCACACCGTGCAGTTTACTGTGTCAGGATGATTTCAAACAGGTCTAAATGCAGGAACGTTTAGGTTTAGACACCTGCCCACGCACACCGTTGCCTTTGATTTTTCTTTTTTTTTTCTTTTTAAGTTTTGAGTGTATGTGTGTGTGAGAGAGAGAGAAGGAGAAGGGTGTCAGTGGTGAAAACAGTGAATGTCCCTGGTGTCTTGAGGTATTACACTGATGCGCAGCCATGCAAACAGGCCTAGGAGGGCCTTTCTGAATCAGTGGACAGGACCGACGCGACCTTTTCAACTCACATTAAACCAGGCTTACCTCACTGTGCTACAAGTTAGTGGGAGAGCGACACGGAGAGGGTGGAGGAAGGGAAGATAAGAGATGGAGATGAGGGGGGCTTGCCATACCTTGTGAAAATGTGCCCTTTCATCTTTGTTGTGTTCCCATGAGCGTCTGTCTTTGTGTGTTTGTGTTGCCTGGCTCAGGAGAAAGCACATACAGTACACTGTGCACGTCCAGGATTTACTGTATACTGTACTGAGGTTCCAAATTTACACTTGATGAGGGGAAATAAGAAGTGATTATGCTCTAGTAGAGGTGATTGTTTTAATGCAGAATAGGCTGAGCACTGATCAGAGCATGCTATATGTGTTCTATAGGTGTTCATGATGTCGTTTTTAATATCAGCTCCCAAATAAAAAGGCACGCATGGCTGCACTTCTCCTACCTCAGCAACAATCTGCAGAAAAACGTCTCCACAAATCAAACTCTGTGTGTGTTTGTGTGTGTGTGTGTGTGTGTGTGTGCATGCTTTGTATGTGTGTGCATGGGTGTGTGTGTGTCTCAGTGCATCAGACCGGTGAAGAGAAGAATAACCCAATTACAGAGACAGTCTGCCTCAACGACATACAGTATGTACACGGAAAGAAAGAGAGGTGTGTGTGTGTGTGTGTGTGTGTGAGTGTCTGTGTGTGCCTGAGAGCGAGAGACAAACAAAGACAAGCACAGTGAGGAAGAATGATTTTTGATGAAAAGAACACAGCAGAAAAAGGGGGAGAACAAGAGCAGAAATTGCCAGGCGGCTCCAGCGTGCGAGCGCAGAATAAACCGGATGTGTGCTGAACAAAGGTGAGGCAGAAAAAGGCAGCTGTGGAAAATTTTAATATTTGGGGAGACCTCAAATATTGGAATTTATTTAAATGAGAACTCCTGAGGGGTGGTACTGCACCGTGCACACCTCAGTTCATGTACAAAGTCTTTCTTTTTTTTTAGGGAGAAAAACGGGGGAAGGAGGGGAAATTGGCCCTGAACCTGACAATTTGGTGGATTGGAGGATGCGGTTGCATAGCAACAGACAGCAGCCGAGTACCTAAAA
Source organism: Haplochromis burtoni (assembly GCF_018398535.1). Classification (NCBI taxonomy): domain Eukaryota; kingdom Metazoa; phylum Chordata; class Actinopteri; order Cichliformes; family Cichlidae; genus Haplochromis; species Haplochromis burtoni. Next base: position 856,454 of record NW_024582586.1, on the reverse strand, counting down.
AGCAAAAAGAAAAAGAAAGACTATTTGGTCTGTTAAATATTCACTCCCTGCTAAGACAACACTCAAAGGCAAATGTGTTTCCATACAACCAGATTTAGAAAAGCTCATAAGCTAGCAGTTGTAGGAACACTGTTTATTTAAAAACTTTTCATCAAAGGTAGACACCAACATGGCTCAACCTTATATGTAAAATTGAGGCTTGCTTACATTATATAACAATCAGTCTCACAAAAACAGATGTGTTCGACAGTGTGGAGTCACATATTTCATCCTCCACATGCATGGCACATATTGTGTTTACATATTATCTAATAAGCTAACGCACAATGGGGAATTTGCATTTGAAATGCCACTCGGTGTGTTTAGAAGCTTAGAGAATGCGGCGAGGGGGATCACAGCAGAGGTGTTTTGTCATATTACAGATAAACACGAGGCAATTTCCCCCTTCAATTTATTAACATTTCAAGCACCAATCCTCAATCATCCCTTGGACACCAGCGGACGCGTAGGACTGGCGCTCTCCTTCATTGTCCTGCAGGTTTTCAATAAAGCGCTAAGCTGCACGAGTTGTTTGTTGTCTGTAAAGTCAGCTGCAGATTATAACAGATGACAAAAAAAAAAGAGAGAAGCACAAATAAGATTCCCTTTTATTGGACATCTCCACTACACAATACCCATACATTACCTGCCAGTGAATATTACATTAGAAAAATCGGCCCTTTTTTATGGTTTAAATCTTGTTTGTGTTGAATCCACAGAAGTCCTGGAAATCAAAGCAATCACAAGCTTTTGCCAACTTCGCAGCCTCTCCTCTATCTGCGGCCGTGGTTATTAAGGTTTCTTTTGCACATGAATAGGGGCGCCGTTGCTCCGGGATATATTGTAAGTGACTGCTGTTCGTCTAGCCACCAGTGTTTCTCACAGAGCTGTGAATAATAGATAGGAAAGCTGACCAGAGATAATATGCCTCTCAATGAGAACATACCTTCTAGCGCATTTAGTGTCTAAGAGAATGCTAACAAGGAGCGCACATCCCCCCCACCATTTTTTTTTCTTTCAATAATTTTTGCAAAGCCGCAGAATGTTCCTTTTTCTTTTGGCTCTCATGAATTTATTAATAACAGAATTCCTTTCAAAACATCTCGTCTGGATAAGATGGATAACACGCTCCTTTTATCATGCGCCTCTCCTTCAGAGGGGCGCGCACACACACAAGCGTGCGCAGCATATATCGCGCTGACAGTGATGCGCTGTGAAATCGGATGGGAGGGCTGGATAGCGGTTTTTGTAGATTTTCGCCGCATAAATTTGGGTCACGGAATAGATTATCGCCCCACACGTGTCACTCTGACACTGATAGACACTCGCAATCCCACGCCACTCATAAATTACACATGCTTCATGAAAATGAATTTGCCGTTTAAGTTGGTAAATGATCATTCAGTGGAGTGATGCGTAGTGTAGTCACAGTTTCTCTTTCTGCCATGTGAATATGTAACATTGACTGAAATCTGTTTTCTCATCTTCAGGAATTCCATAAAAGTTTCAGTCTGACGAGGCGTCAGTGTGACTGTTCCTGTTCCGGCTTCCTTTCAGGCGAATTTAAATAGCCTTGGTCCTTATACAATGAGGCACAGATTCTGGACGGCTGAGGCCGTATCAAAAGGATCCTATGGAAAAATAAAGGCAGACAGCTCTGTCGCTCAGCAGAGGCACTCTACTGTAAAGAATTCATAGTGTTTGAAGTCAATGACAGCTTTTAGGGATTTGGTGGAGACTCAAGCCGTCTCTTTTTCCACTCTTGCACATAAAGATGAGTCTCGGGTACGTGTGCGTCTCATGTGTGGATGTGCCTGAAGGTGACAAAGACATAAAGTACAATTTCAGCTCCCCTTCAAAGCCACCAGTGCTGTTTCTAAAGATTTAAAAATGACTTTACCGATTAAAGTCATCTCGCCTCGTATTTAAAGGCCTGATTTGCATTTATCTTTGCGTTCCTAAATGACCGGCGTGAATGCTGTGCTAAATTCCCTGCTTTTTAGGACTTAAGATGATGTGTAGGCAAGTGAAAATTGGGCAGGGCTGGGAATAGATAACTGTCATGTCTGAGGCCCGGATAAGAGGTAAAAATCCAGCTTTCAGTGTAGAAGATGGGATGTCAACTCTGGTCAGTCCATCCGCCGCCCAGTAACCCTCCTCCTCCTCCTTCTTTAAAGACATTATTCTAACCCGACTGAACCAGTCTGATTACTTTGTTGTCTGGTGAAAACAGCCTGGACAACCAGTGTGTGAAATATTAAGGGGGGAGGTTTAAAGACCCTAAACTGGCATGTCATATCCAGTTTGCATAAAAACTACCAAATGCAATTTCGTCAAGCTCACCATGTACAGACAAACCTGTTAATGCTTGGTGTAGATGCAGAACAATTAAATACCCTAATAAATACCAGTTAATAAAAGGTGCTAGACACATTCCTCAGGTATTTTGGTCCATATTGACATGATGGCATCACACAGTCAGGGTGTGCGGGACTCCAATCTCTTGTTCCACCACGTCCCAAAGGTGCTCTACAGATGACTGTGGAGGCCATGTGAATACTGTGAACTCCTTCCCACATTGAAGAAACCAGTTTGAGATGATTTGAGCTTTGTGATGCATAATACTGCTGGATGCAGTAAACCGTGGTCATAAAGGATTAACGTGGTCAGCAGCAATGCTCAGGCAGGCCGTGGCATTTTAACCATGCTCAACGGGTACTAAGGGGCCCAAAGTGTGCCAGGAAAATATCCCCACTCCACTGTACCACCAGCAGCCTAAACAGTTTATACAAAGCAGGACGGATCCGTATTTTCATGTTGCCTATGTTTTTCCAATCTTCTATTGTCCAATTCCAGTGGGCCTGTGCAGACTATCCGATTGTTAAGTGATGACGTGAGGAATCCTTCTTTTGGGCCTAAAGTAGTCTGCATTTAATATGGCTTTTGTGTTGTTAACATGTTTAATGTTATGTATTTTCTTCTATTTAATCTCAAAAAGCTCCTAAAACAGTCAGTGATCCCTGTTGACCTCCCTCGGCTTTTATTACCGCTAATCATTTATTTAAGCTCAGTTTTTAAAACCTTAGGATGTAACTACAGCCCAGCCCATGCAGCAGTACATGATGGACTAACCTCGTATTGTGGATGGATTATCTCAGTTGTTCTCTGGCTGAAGTTTGGTCCTTTTACAGCATCCTGCCATGCAATTAGATTTGTTCCTGACCACCGAGAACACTCACGTTAACTTTTATCCAGTGGAAAAAAAGTTAGCTTGTTTATATTATGCTAACATAGCTGTGTCGCTAGCGGTCACGTAGCACATCATTATATACCAGCTAGCCAAACTTCAGTAACCCTAGAAACGTCACGGCTGTTTAGTTTTCTGTCTTCATTTATGCTGGAAGTGATA
>NW_024582586.1:841242-852986 GCF_018398535.1 Haplochromis burtoni | reverse complement strand
TCTAAAAGATTGGCTAATTTAAAGTGGAAAAAATATTAATATATAGATATTTTATGGCACTTTTCATGGCGTGGTCGATTTGTGGCTCTAAGCCCAATAGTGTATGCATTTTTCTAGGACCCCCCAGAGGTTAACATGCTGATACTGACAGTGGCTTATAAGGACAAACGAGGGTCCAACAGATCTGCACCTATTTCTCTAATTTAAGAGGAACAAAGAAATGTCTGTAGTTCAAACACTTAAGCAGTAATGGGTTAAAAAGGTTAATACATACTGTTTGCTCTTATGTAAAAAAGCAATGCTATACGTCCTCCCTGTTCTGAGGTGAAGCATTGCACATAACAATCCCACTGCTGTTTTTTATTAGCCCACGCACGTTCAGTATGATAACAAATACATAGAGACCTGCTTGAAAATCTGTTTGATCCTTCAAACACTGAAAAAAGCCCTGTCAGCTGAAAATCACACAGCAAGTTTAGGCAGTACATTTGTTCTTAGCCTTGAAGTAACTAGATGAAAAATCTTTTAATAGATGTGTTTGAAAATCTCTGAACTGGCTCATTAATAAAGGAGATGGCTCTGCTCCTGCTGACTTTGTTCTTCCACCTCTGAGTGGGAACAGACCCCGTGCATCTCAGCAGACCTCCAGTTTTTTGTGAAGAAGAGGCAACTTTAAAACGGTTAATAGTGAGTATGTGTACTTTAATATAAAGTGTTGCCAATATTTTTACCCTAGACAAAAGAAGCTATCATAGTTGTCTTTATTGCATTTTTTTACCACAAGTCAACCATCTGTGGTACACAACTGTGCAGACTTTGCAACTTATCTTAGGGGACAGATATTGGCGCAGTGCATCAAGAGTGTACGGTAATTAATGCCACGCACCATGTTGTTAGTGTAGTCCTGGCTTGTCCCCGGCGTGCTACAAAGCTGTCATGCAACCAAAGCTACTTCTAAGGGTTATGCATGCAAATATATACTTGATGCCTGCATTTAATGGTAAAGATGGAGACATTTCCTCTGGGGCAGTGCTCACCAAAGGAATGGACATGAAAGAGGTACCGTATGTGTGGCACGGTGTCAGTATAGAAAAAAAAGATAAAGACAGCAGAAAGAGAACTGGGTGATTGAGACAAAAGCAGATGAGGAGAGAGTTGAGGTTGTCCTGTCTGATAAACAGAAACATGGCTCATCATCATAGGGAGCACCAGGGGAGGACTGGAGCCCATCTGCCAACTAATACATACTAATGCTCCCCCTGCACTGTACAGTCACCATCAAACGCACAGACGTGGCATTCAGTTACTGAAACAAAGGCGCGAGCAGTTGGGGGATTTCAAAGGTGGATCATGGTTGAACTGTGTAAGCAACAACTGATAGTGCGATATTTAATATTTCGTCAGTGCGTCTGTTCTTCACCTATCTCGATAACCATTCATCTGATCAGCCACAAACTTGTAAGCGCAGTGCTGAGTTTGGCATCATCTGAATGAGCAGCTCTCATATTTTGGCTGGAAGTTGTTCTCTGTTACCGTGTTCCCCCTCTAGCAGGGATGTCAAACAAACAGCCTGGGGGCCTGCCAAAAGGACCAATCTGGCCTACTAAATGGCTTTGCAGTATTTGAAAACTGCCTTGACAATGAATCACATCATGATTTCATGAAAGCCGGAGGTCTGAATCATTGTCAGCATTACAGTCTTCTTACTGACAAATATATTAGCAAAAACCAGAAAGAAAAATAATGAAAATATAAATGAAATTAATAATTCATGGCAATACAAAATCAAGTGAAGACATGGAGTAAAATAGGATAAAAGTAAAGTTGTGCATTAAAAATCAGATTCTATTAGAACAGAAGGCCTATTACTGATGTTGTGTTACACCAAACTAAGTAAAGTGAAGTGATTAAAATGAGTTTGACACCGCTGCTCTATAGTGACTGTGCCTGCTCCTCGCTGTATGTGGGAAGAGGGACATAAAGGCGTGTTTGGGCATAGCCACTGTTGATCACCTGTTGGCAGTAATTCACATTTGGATGCCAGATGGGAGGTTGAAGTGCTAAATGTTAGGAAGTTAGCAAGCTTGTATAGCAGCCATGACTGTATGGGTGCAATTAGGGCTGTGTCATATAACCCATGATAACACTGGGATAAATTTTTAAATAATAAAACAGTGTCATATAGCTCTAGAACACACAGCAATGACCCAAGCCCGGATATGTCTGAGAGCGAGACCAGCGTGTAAGCCTAAGTTGATGATTCAGTAGCTAAAAAGCGAGCTACTTCAATGGTATTTAAGTTGTTTGGCTACAAAGCACAATGCTCCACAAAATGTACTAGAAAAGTGTTTCTGCTAAAGGCTGAAAACACACTATCAAGTACAACTAGGCTATGAAAGCATCTAAAGAGGAGGTGCTAGCAGCTAATCACGTGTGACCCAAAAGTTAGCAGGGGACTTGACCAGTCTTCGCAGGAGTGCTCGCTAGTTTCACTTCATGTGATAGAAAGAAGAGATAGTGGATGGAAATTACTGATGAGGTGACAAGGTGGTAAAGATGGGCTTTAAGCAGCTGGATACAAAAAAGATCCAACAAGCATCCAGCAACATCGAAGGTCGGAAATATTTTCCAATTTAAGTTTAGTTATTAATGATACTTTAACATTGTTAAATTACAGTTGTTGTACTTTGACTTATAATTTCCAGGGAAACAGAACCTACCAGCTACTTTTGTGCTTACATTTGACTTACGCTGTGTCACTGAATATAGTGCCATGTCAATATCATTGCACCATAATGCTGTTGCTGCTGCTGGCACCTTGAGGCAATAGATTCACACTTTGAATTAGGTAGTCTGCCATCAGTGCCAGAGCTCACCGGATGGAATGATGGAAAATGCTCATTTTGTTTGTAATAATAAAGGCTGCTGCCTGCAGCTGCAATCACAGAAATGAAAGTTTAGCATTGTAAATACCATTATTACAAATTGCTTTAAAACATCATGTTAAAGTTTTGAGGCTACGTTGCCCACCCCTAGGTGTAACACACAGATACATATATTTGCTAAGAGACTGTATCACCAAGCAGGTTCTAATACTCATCTGATAAGTCAGCTTGTAAATAAGCTGAAGTTTGGCACAGCAGGCAGCTGCCTGCTTTTGGCGCACATTCACACACATACAGAAAAAACTTAAGTTGACGTAAACGATCAATAGAGACCAAAATGTTTTCTACCATGCCAGCATGATTTGTAATGTTTAGATGGGCATTTTAACATGAGGGTCTACGGAGACTGACTCCCTTTTGGAGCCAGACTGAAGTGGCCATTAGAGATCTTTTTTCTCAATGTAATTGAATTTGTTTTATAATTGTCTTTGGGTTTTCTGCTTTTTCTGTAACAACTAACTTCACTCAGATTAAACGCACGACTACACACACGTTCAGTGAAAGTTATCCTTTGAGGATTTTCCTTTTAAAACAGCAACATTATGATTTCCTGCAATATTATCTGCTTAGCATCCACTGGAAAATTGCAGCTACAAAGCATAGGTAACACTCTCTCTGAATGTGTACTGCACTGTTTAATTAAATTATGTTGATGTGGTTGCTATAGAAAGGTGGATCAATCAAAATATTGAAAGTATTGATACCAGAGGTGGAACCAAGTCATTGTTTTGCAAGTCTCAAGTAAGTCTCAAGTCTTTATCCTCAAGTCTCAAGTCAAGTCGCAAGTAATGTCAGGCAAGTCAGAGTCGAGTCTCAAGTCACTGGTGTAAAAGTCCAAATGAAGACGCATTAACTACAACAGCAGACTGACCTTTGTGGGAATGCTTGGAGCAGACTAACCTGTGAGCTGGAGTGTTCTGGGACGTTATATTTGATCTTTGAATGGCTGCAATCCAGTCCATCCGTATGGGCTCAAAATGTGGTCATAAATATTTTGTACTTGTAAAAAAGATTTGTATGTGCAAAAACAATTTGTGTGTGCGTAAAAAAGATTTGTATGTGTAAAAACGATTTGTGTGTGCGTAAAAAAGATTTGTATGTGTAAAAAAACGATTTGTGTGTGCGTAAAAAAGATTTGTATGTGTAAAAAAAATTTGTGTGTGCGTAAAAAAGATTTGTATGTGTAAAAAAGATTTGTGTGTGCGTAAAAAAGATTTGTATGTGTAAAAAAGATTTGTGTGTGGACTTAGAAAAAAAACCCCTGCAAGTTACAAGTACGGATTTTGACCCTATTTTTCTTCCTTTCATCTGATTGGTCAATGTCATGTCAATCACAAATGTAACAATCCAATCAGAGAACAGATGGGTTTGGCTGTCGAGGGGCGCTTTTTTGAACTGCAGGTCCTTGAAGGGTGATACAGTTTGAAGCTGGAGGATCGCTATATAAATATCCGATAGCAGCTAGGTCCCCTAACTTTCAGTAGCTGTTGAAAGGAAAAAGTTGTGGTATATCAGTGGTTAGAAATACCATTATTACTTTAGGATTAGTTTAACACAAAGTCAGGGCTGACCCAGGACCATTGCTGTGAGTCACAGTGCGCAGCATAAAAGTCCTTTCACATCGGACGCAGGATGTGCTGCTAATGCTAACTGCTAACTAAAAGCAAAGGATCCAGAATTTGTTGCTGGCTGCTGGGCTCTGTGGGTTTTTGCAGCAGCTCTACCTGTACTAGATGCACCTGCTCCTTGTCTTTTCTATCTCTGACTTTATGTCCTCTACAAGAGTTTGTTTTTTTTGCTGGTTCTTCAAATGTTCAATAAAAACATGTATGCTAATTCATAACGAAGAAAGCTTTGTAATGAAGACTGTCATTTCCAAAACACTGCCCGCCCCCACCCCGCGGTCCGCAGCGCTGTTGAAAAGGCTGTGGAAGTCCCTGTATTAAACACGTAGACCTGTGACACAAAAATCACCAAACTCGGACGACCACAGACTGTTTTCCTTCGTGGTGATGAAGGAAAACGCTGGGTTGGCATGTAAAAGGGCATTTATTCCCTTCAAAGACCTGCAGTTCAAAAAAAGCGCCCCTCGACAGCCAAACCCATCTGTTCTCTGATTGGATTGTTACATTTGTGATTGACATGACATTGACCAATCAGATGAAAGGAAGAAAAATAGGGTCAAAATCCGTACTTGTAACTTGCAGGGTTTTTTTTTTCTAAGTCCACACACAAATCTTTTTTACACACACAAATCTTTTTTACACATACAAATCTTTTTTACGCACACACAAATCTTTTTTACACATACAAATCTTTTTTACGCACACACAAATCTTTTTTACACATACAAATCTTTTTTACGCACACACAAATCTTTTTTACAAGTACAAAATGTTTATGACCACATTTTGAGCCCATACATCCGTCGCCACGTAATCCGATAACAACCGATCTCTTTACCCGTCGGCTTCCCGTGGCTGTCATGCGACCGGCTATTGCAGTTAATAATACAACAGCTTCTTGACATTTTTGTGTTTCTTTTTATCGCTGTGTGACTGATTTCAATTGAAAGCCTGCGTGCGCTAGTACCTCTTGCCACGAGTTCCCAGAATCCTTTGCGGTTTACCCCTGAATGACGTCACATTTTCAATCTCTATATAATATGCATGTTAAATTTTATATTTGGGGTGAAATATCAAGTCTTTTCAAGTAAACCGGTTCAAGTCCAATTCAAGTCCCAGGTCATTGGTGTAAAAGTCCAAGTCAAGTCACAAGTCTTAGAACATTTTTTCAAGTCAAGTCTAAAGTCATAAAATTAATGACTCGAGTCTGACTCGAGTCCAAGTCATGTGACTCGAGTCCACACCTCTGATTGATACCAATGCTGGTATTGGATCGATACTATTGATCTGCTATTGATAGGCTCAAGACTTTGTTTCCATCCTCTAAGTCCAGTATGTCGCCCACTGAACTGCGTCAAATAATTTTTCCTGGAAATGAAAAATTATTCCTCAAACATGCATAATGAAAAATGTCTGAACCGTTTTGTGTTGACTGTCATGTCTATTTTATTTATCCTACTGTGCAGAAGCTGATCCGAAGTGATTTAAATGCGGGCACATTTACATTCCAGCCGCCCCCCCCCCCCCCCCCCCCAAAAAAAACAACAAAAAACAGTATCACAATACATGAAAGGCTGAAAGGTGTGTTTTGGATTTTCACTGATTATTCTGGAAAGTAAAAAATCTCATGGATTTAGCTGTCATTAAAATGTGTTCAAAATTTGCCATTCGATGATGATTCTTCAGTCATACATGTCATGAATGGCACACTGCTCTCCCCTACATAAGCTGCCTTTATAGGTTAGAAGTATCGGTACTGGTCTTGGTATCAGCAACACTATTTACTAGATATCATGTCGATAGCAAAATTTGCAGCGTTGCGCAGCACTGGTGGTCGTCAACAGTAAATCCATGTGAGGAGGAGAAGTCTGCCAGTGTTCATCCAGCCTGCATCGCTTTCTCAGAACTGGAGCTAAATGTCCTAGTGATATGAATTTAAAACAGTTTCCAAATCAGTTTCACTTGTATGAACATCATAAATGCCTGAAGGGCTGAACGTGGCCACCTCCCTGTACAGTATGCTGCCATCCATGAAATGCTTGCTGGGACTCTTTCCCCGCTTTCCATTTTCCACCAGAATGTGTCTGCTTTGCTGGCAAACTGAATTGCATCTTTTCTCTGTTTTCCTCTCTCTTTTTCCTCATTAACCGTGAACACACGTGCAGAGGAAGGTCCGTCACACCGTGCAGTTTACTGTGTCAGGATGATTTCAAACAGGTCTAAATGCAGGAACGTTTAGGTTTAGACACCTGCCCACGCACACCGTTGCCTTTGATTTTTCTTTTTTTTTTCTTTTTAAGTTTTGAGTGTATGTGTGTGTGAGAGAGAGAGAAGGAGAAGGGTGTCAGTGGTGAAAACAGTGAATGTCCCTGGTGTCTTGAGGTATTACACTGATGCGCAGCCATGCAAACAGGCCTAGGAGGGCCTTTCTGAATCAGTGGACAGGACCGACGCGACCTTTTCAACTCACATTAAACCAGGCTTACCTCACTGTGCTACAAGTTAGTGGGAGAGCGACACGGAGAGGGTGGAGGAAGGGAAGATAAGAGATGGAGATGAGGGGGGCTTGCCATACCTTGTGAAAATGTGCCCTTTCATCTTTGTTGTGTTCCCATGAGCGTCTGTCTTTGTGTGTTTGTGTTGCCTGGCTCAGGAGAAAGCACATACAGTACACTGTGCACGTCCAGGATTTACTGTATACTGTACTGAGGTTCCAAATTTACACTTGATGAGGGGAAATAAGAAGTGATTATGCTCTAGTAGAGGTGATTGTTTTAATGCAGAATAGGCTGAGCACTGATCAGAGCATGCTATATGTGTTCTATAGGTGTTCATGATGTCGTTTTTAATATCAGCTCCCAAATAAAAAGGCACGCATGGCTGCACTTCTCCTACCTCAGCAACAATCTGCAGAAAAACGTCTCCACAAATCAAACTCTGTGTGTGTTTGTGTGTGTGTGTGTGTGTGTGTGAGTGTCTGTGTGTGCACGGGTGTGTGTGTGTCTCAGTGCATCAGACCGGTGAAGAGAAGAATAACCCAATTACAGAGACAGTCTGCCTCAACGACATACAGTATGTACACGGAAAGAAAGAGAGGTGTGTGTGTGTGTGTGTGTGTGTGAGTGTCTGTGTGTGCCTGAGAGCGAGAGACAAACAAAGACAAGCACAGTGAGGAAGAATGATTTTTGATGAAAAGAACACAGCAGAAAAAGGGGGAGAACAAGAGCAGAAATTGCCAGGCGGCTCCAGCGTGCGAGCGCAGAATAAACCGGATGTGTGCTGAACAAAGGTGAGGCAGAAAAAGGCAGCTGTGGAAAATTTTAATATTTGGGGAGACCTCAAATATTGGAATTTATTTAAATGAGAACTCCTGAGGGGTGGTACTGCACCGTGCACACCTCAGTTCATGTACAAAGTCTTTCTTTTTTTTTAGGGAGAAAAACGGGGGAAGGAGGGGAAATTGGCCCTGAACCTGAGAATTTGGTGGATTGGAGGATGCGGTTGCATAGCAACAGACAGCAGCCGAGTACCTAAAAAGCAAAAAGAAAAAGAAAGACTATTTGGTCTGTTAAATATTCACTCCCTGCTAAGACAACACTCAAAGGCAAATGTGTTTCCATACAACCAGATTTAGAAAAGCTCATAAGCTAGCAGTTGTAGGAACACTGTTTATTTAAAAACTTTTCATCAAAGGTAGACACCAACATGGCTCAACCTTATATGTAAAATTGAGGCTTGCTTACATTATATAACAATCAGTCTCACAAAAACAGATGTGTTCGACAGTGTGGAGTCACATATTTCATCCTCCACATGCATGGCACATATTGTGTTTACATATTATCTAATAAGCTAACGCACAATGGGGAATTTGCATTTGAAATGCCACTCGGTGTGTTTAGAAGCTTAGAGAATGCGGCGAGGGGGATCACAGCAGAGGTGTTTTGTCATATTACAGATAAACACGAGGCAATTTCCCCCTTCAATTTATTAACATTTCAAGCACCAATCCTCAATCATCCCTTGGACACCAGCGGACGCGTAGGACTGGCGCTCTCCTTCATTGTCCTGCAGGTTTTCAATAAAGCGCTAAGCTGCACGAGTTGTTTGTTGTCTGTAAAGTCAGCTGCAGATTATAACAGATGACAAAAAAAAAAGAGAGAAGCACAAATAAGATTCCCTTTTATTGGACATCTCCACTACACAATACCCATACATTACCTGCCAGTGAATATTACATTAGAAAAATCGGCCCTTTTTTATGGTTTAAATCTTGTTTGTGTTGAATCCACAGAAGTCCTGGAAATCAAAGCAATCACAAGCTTTTGCCAACTTCGCAGCCTCTCCTCTATCTGCGGCCGTGGTTATTAAGGTTTCTTTTGCACATGAATAGGGGCGCCGTTGCTCCGGGATATATTGTAAGTGACTGCTGTTCGTCTAGCCACCAGTGTTTCTCACAGAGCTGTGAATAATAGATAGGAAAGCTGACCAGAGATAATATGCCTCTCAATGAGAACATACCTTCTAGCGCATTTAGTGTCTAAGAGAATGCTAACAAGGAGCGCACATCCCCCCCACCATTTTTTTTTCTTTCAATAATTTTTGCAAAGCCGCAGAATGTTCCTTTTTCTTTTGGCTCTCATGAATTTATTAATAACAGAATTCCTTTCAAAACATCTCGTCTGGATAAGATGGATAACACGCTCCTTTTATCATGCGCCTCTCCTTCAGAGGGGCGCGCACACACACAAGCGTGCGCAGCATATATCGCGCTGACAGTGATGCGCTGTGAAATCGGATGGGAGGGCTGGATAGCGGTTTTTGTAGATTTTCGCCGCATAAATTTGGGTCACGGAATAGATTATCGCCCCACACGTGTCACTCTGACACTGATAGACACTCGCAATCCCACGCCACTCATAAATTACACATGCTTCATGAAAATGAATTTGCCGTTTAAGTTGGTAAATGATCATTCAGTGGAGTGATGCGTAGTGTAGTCACAGTTTCTCTTTCTGCCATGTGAATATGTAACATTGACTGAAATCTGTTTTCTCATCTTCAGGAATTCCATAAAAGTTTCAGTCTGACGAGGCGTCAGTGTGACTGTTCCTGTTCCGGCTTCCTTTCAGGCGAATTTAAATAGCCTTGGTCCTTATACAATGAGGCACAGATTCTGGACGGCTGAGGCCGTATCAAAAGGATCCTATGGAAAAATAAAGGCAGACAGCTCTGTCGCTCAGCAGAGGCACTCTACTGTAAAGAATTCATAGTGTTTGAAGTCAATGACAGCTTTTAGGGATTTGGTGGAGACTCAAGCCGTCTCTTTTTCCACTCTTGCACATAAAGATGAGTCTCGGGTACGTGTGCGTCTCATGTGTGGATGTGCCTGAAGGTGACAAAGACATAAAGTACAATTTCAGCTCCCCTTCAAAGCCACCAGTGCTGTTTCTAAAGATTTAAAAATGACTTTACCGATTAACGTCATCTCGCCTCGTATTTAAAGGCCTGATTTGCATTTATCTTTGCGTTCCTAAATGACCGGCGTGAATGCTGTGCTAAATTCCCTGCTTTTTAGGACTTAAGATGATGTGTAGGCAAGTGAAAATTGGGCAGGGCTGGGAATAGATAACTGTCATGTCTGAGGCCCGGATAAGAGGTAAAAATCCAGCTTTCAGTGTAGAAGATGGGATGTCAACTCTGGTCAGTCCATCCGCCGCCCAGTAACCCTCCTCCTCCTCCTTCTTTAAAGACATTATTCTAACCCGACTGAACCAGTCTGATTACTTTGTTGTCTGGTGAAAACAGCCTGGACAACCAGTGTGTGAAATATTAAGGGGGGAGGTTTAAAGACCCTAAACTGGCATGTCATATCCAGTTTGCATAAAAACTACCAAATGCAATTTCGTCAAGCTCACCATGTACAGACAAACCTGTTAATGCTTGGTGTAGATGCAGAACAATTAAATACCCTAATAAATACCAGTTAATAAAAGGTGCTAGACACATTCCTCAGGTATTTTGGTCCATATTGACATGATGGCATCACACAGTCAGGGTGTGCGGGACTCCAATCTCTTGTTCCACCACGTCCCAAAGGTGCTCTACAGATGACTGTGGAGGCCATGTGAATACTGTGAACTCCTTCCCACATTGAAGAAACCAGTTTGAGATGATTTGAGCTTTGTGATGCATAATACTGCTGGATGCAGTAAACCGTGGTCATAAAGGATTAACGTGGTCAGCAGCAATGCTCAGGCAGGCCGTGGCATTTTAACCATGCTCAACGGGTACTAAGGGGCCCAAAGTGTGCCAGGAAAATATCCCCACTCCACTGTACCACCAGCAGCCTAAACAGTTTATACAAAGCAGGACGGATCCGTATTTTCATGTTGCCTATGTTTTTCCAATCTTCTATTGTCCAATTCCAGTGGCCTTGCAGACTATCCGATTGTTAAGTGATGACGTGAAATCCTACTTCCGGGCCTAAAGTAGTCTGCATTTAATATGGCTTTTGTGTTGTTAACATGTTTAATGTTTGTATTTTCTTCTATTTATCTCAAAAAGCTCCTAAAACAGTCAGTGATCACTGTTGACCTCCCTCGGCTTTTATTACCGCTAATCATTTATTTAAGCTCAGTTTTTAAAACCTTAGGATGTAACTACAGCCCAGCCCATGCAGCAGTATATGAATGACTAACCTCGTATTGTGGATGGATTATCTCAGTTGTTCTCCTGGCTGAAGTTTGGTCCTTTTACAGCATCCTGCCATGCGATTACATTTGTTCCTGACCACCGAGAACACTCACGTTAACTTTTATCCGAGTGGAAAAAAGTTAGCTTGTTTATATTATGCTAACATAGCTGTGTCGCTAGCGGTCACGTAGCACATCATTATATACCAGCTAGCCCAACTTCAGTAACCCTACAAACGTCACTGCTGTTTAGTTTTCTGTCTTCATTTATGCTGGAAGTGATACAGAGCTGTACGTTTTAATTTGTTTCCAAAACCCCGCAGTCAGGACATGCTATATTGTATTTAGATAGAAGCTAGCGAGCTAACTCCCTGCTAACTTCTAACTCCGTTAAATGTCATAAATTCCGTTTTCATGGATGCCTGGATGTTAAACTCAATTGTTACACCTGGTAGAGCAGAACGCTGATCATTTTATTA
>NW_024582586.1:833397-841217 GCF_018398535.1 Haplochromis burtoni | reverse complement strand
AAGATGAAAGACTTTAGACAGTTTTTCAACTCTCAGTAATGCCATAGTGATCGTTTGATATATGGACCTGCAGCGGAGTTTAGACCCAGACACAGCTAGTGACGTCAGACTTAACAACCGGATAGCATCATTGTCTTGTTCTTAGCTAACAGAAGTGGCACTGGGTGTGAAACGCTCTTCTGCATACCTTGGTTGTAACGTTACTGTTCTCTACAAGCCATTCCTCTGACCTCTCACATCAACAGCATATTTTCACCCAGAGAACTGCCACTCACTGGATATTTTCTCATTTTCAAACCCTTCTGTGTAAACCCTAGAGGTGGTTCTGTGGGAAAATCCCAGTAGATCAGCAGTTTCTGAAAAACTCAGATCAGCCTGCCTGGCACCAACAGCCATGCCACGTTGAAAGTAACTTCACATCAGCCCTTTCTTCCTCATTCTGATGCTTAATTTCTTAAGTTTACTGAGTTGCTGCTGTGTGAATGAGTAACTAGATATTTATGGTAATGAGTAGTGGAACAGGCTTACTGAATGAAGAGTCTTTGCCTGAAATGTCTTGGTAGGTGGGGGAAGAAAAAATTAAAAAAATTAACCATATCTCAAAGACACACATAAAAACTACTTGAATTTTAAGCTATCTAAAATGTGAAGTTCAAATTTCTAAAAGCTCTTTACAAATGTTTTTTACCGTCAAATGTTAAGTAGAAAAACCCACCAAAAATTCGACAGTGAACAGGCAGCTAATGAGGTTTGTGTTGGTTCTTCGGCTGCCTGCTTGGATATTACCCTGACTGCTCTGCCACAGCACAGCCAACCACTGATATGGAAAATACCCTGGCAGGTTCACTAGAAAGCTTCCAAAGCAGCGACCTGTCACAGGGTTGGACTTAAAATAAATGGAAGAATGCAAGACGTCCAATACCTGGCTTGACATAAAAAGGAAAAAAGCAAAGCTGTGTTTTTTTTTCCAGCAAGGAAACAAGTTTGTTTCTTTCTGAGAAATATCAGGGGCACACCTGGCAGAAGAATGAATAAAAGAAGATGTTTGTGTGCCAGATGCTAGAAAAAAAAAATCTGCAAGTGCAAAGTCAGTGTTGCTGATAAAAGATCAATGGAACTGGCCCAGACAAGGCAAACAAAGATACTCCACGGAATCAAGGGTGTCTGGACAGCATATTTTTTATATGTACAATGGAAAAACCTATTAAGGATTTTGGTCCCATTTGAGCTTCAACAGCAAGTGAAGATAAACTAGTGCAGTGTACCGAGCAAAGGCGTCTCTGATTGTCCTTAACGTAAGACATTGTGTATTGATTCTCTATCTGGCAGCTGACGGTTGTTGCAAACACATTATGATGCAATTTGAGGTTCCTTACAAAATAAGACTGGCATCAGGTAGTTAACCCCGCAGCACCAAATGCAGCAAATTATGAGTCAAATTAAATAAAGCTTAATGCAAATCACAAATAAACACAGCTCAGCAAAAATATGCATAAGTACATATAAGCCCCTTTTCCATTAGTACAGCAGTTCCTAACCCCCGGGCCACGGACCAGTACCGCTCCGTGAGTCGTTTGGTACCGGGCCGCTAGAGTTGAGGCTCGGGTGTGAAATTTATGTTTTCAGGGTTTCTATTGTTTTTTTTTTAATCGTTTTTTTCATTAACTCGGTCTCCCTGGGTCTTTTTCCATGTCCGTGGCGCAAAAAAGGTTGGGGACCGCTGCATTAGTACCTACCGGGATCGACTTGCCACAGTTTTCAGGGATTTCCATTAGGTCATAGTACCTGTTACCAGGTACTTTTTTTAATACTTGCTCGGCAGGGGTTTCAAGCGATCTGAGCAGGCACTAAAATGTGATGTGGTCAAACTGCATGCCACCGATTGGCTGGTCAGTAGCGTCACTCGATGAGTCATGAGAGTGTCTCGTGCATGAAAATTAAAACAGGCATTTTTAAAAATCCAGCAATGAGGGAAATGGCTACCAAAAAAAAAAAGCCATGTTCCCCAAGTCTGACGAAAAGCCACAGACCGAGCAGCAGGTATATTCTTGCCTCGACGTCCCCCTTTTTTGTAGCGTTCATGTCGCATATTGATTACCTCACAGGACGCTCAGACACATCGCTATTACGATAAGCATGCATGTTAGCTAGCACGAGATTCTAATGAAAATCCAGTCGAATCAAGTTGTGGCGATCCGTGGCAAGTCTATCAAAGTAGTAGCTAATGGAAGGGGCTATAGTAAAACTTGAGCTTGTAATGCTAAAAGGCTAAACCTTCTAGAGTAGCAGGAGTGCTACTTGCCAGCAGTGTTGCCAACTTAGTGACTTTGTAGCTATATTTAGCGAGTTTTCAGACTCCCTTAGCGACTTTTTTTTTTAAAAGGCGACTAGCAACAAATCTGGCAACTTTTTCTGGTATAACTGGAGACTATTTATGACGACTTTTTGACGTGAAAACGCATATCGCTCTTATTCTCAACAAGCAGCGGTGCTGCCGTGGGCACCTCACCCGTGCCAAAGCGCTCACGGGCGGAGGATAGTCCTCCCCCGCTGCTATCAGGGCAGCAGATGTTCACACCTGTACATCCAAACTACAAATGAATCACGCATGAGCGAAGCCGCTGCTCCCGCACTGACTGTAACGCAGTCAGTTCTTCTTTTACTGTTATGCTGTTTTGTGGATCACAAGCTTTAAAATTACTTATAAACACACACCACACACACAAAGGCACACCAGAGTGTCATTTTCAGGTTACTTTTACCGTTCCAAGCCCGGATAAAGGAGCAGGGTTAGAATTGTGACATAAAAAAAACCAAATGGTAAATGGCCTGTATTTGTATAGCGCCTTACTAGTCCCTAAAGACCCCAAAGCGCTTTACATATCCAGTCATCCACCCATTCACGCACACATTCACACACACTAAAAAAAACAAACAATAATTGCTAAAAGAAATTTAATTTATAGTTCTAAATGAATTCCAAATGCAATTTTTACTCACTTTATGTCTCTTCCACGATGTTATTTCTCTCTCCAACAACGTAGGTTACAATTACATTAGCATGACCAATTATGCAAATTAGGCGATGACATCATTTAGCGACTTCTAGCGACTTTTAGGACAACCAATAGCGATTTTCCTTACTGAGGAGTTGGCAACACTGCTTGCCAGATGGTAAGGCTACTAGCCATTAACCGTGGACTAAAGCAGTTACAGTTTGGCAGTTAAATCTTTGGACAGTTAACATATCAACAAAAATAAAATGGCATAAAAAGTGGGAAGGGGCTTTAAAGGAGTTAAGCTAATCAGTGTTGGCTTACTGTGTTTACGTCAGTGTTATCAACCTCAAGATTAGTGTTTGACTAGTGAACAAAGCAAAACACCTATATATGATAGTTTACACTATGCCACAAGAAAGTATTGTGTTTTTTCTTTTGAAAATGCAGAAGCACTCTAAGTTCCTAAAATACTCACTGGGTTCAGTTAAAACAGGGTTTAACAGACCTCTTCCACCTTGTAGTAGTGGGGAAAAAAAAGCTACAACCTACTTTTGGAGCAGGTTTCTAGCAGATGTCACATTAAAGCAAATTTGAATGACATGTGTAACGTACTGTACATAATGTGTAGCATAGAGCCTGCTAGAAGCTGCCAATCCTCTTAGCGAGGCTCTTGTTTGTTTAGAAAATAAATAGTACCATAGATTCAGTACCATAATTCATATGTCAATAAGGATGTTCAACAGCCTCTGTGGTTTTGTTCTATGTTTTCCTGCTCCAGTGCTAAAGGTTTTACAGGAGATCTATTGGCATTCTTTTTCTTTTTTTTTCTGGTTCATGCAGCTTGGCTGTGAGGCGAAGCAGAGACAGCTTTGTTGTCTTATGTTTAGGTGACAGGCAGGAGGTCCACCCCTCTCGCCCCCACATATATCACCTCCTCTCCGCTTGGTGCACATCAAGGGGATTAGCGTCTTCCTTCTCGCGTGAAACGAGCAACATCAATGGAGACCTGCGAAAGATTCACCCGATGTTCTGCATAAAGCGCGAGCTGCCGAGCCGTTTATGCAGCCCTTTGTGAGGTAAACACTTCAAGATCAATCGATCGGCTGGGGAACAGGCAGAGCCTTTTACGGATTCACCTTCCCCTCCCACGAAACGAGGGGATGCGGCATCATCTTGATGGGTTTAATTCTGGGGAGAAAAGAAGGGAGTAAAGGTGAAACAGAGGAAGCAGAAAGGAGGAAAAGCGAAAATGACGGCCTCCTCCCACTGGGTTTGGCTCCAGCTGGTGGGAGGAAGTAAAAAATGAAAATTTTATGAACGCACTTTTGCTTTCTGTAAACAACATTTGTTTCTCAAGGCCCGTAAAAATCAGCCGAGTTCGTTTACATCTAACCGTCATTATCATTAGAAGTCCTGATCCCAAAAAACTCTGGGTCAAACTCGAGCTGGTCGGATTAAAAGAAAAATGAAAATTCTAAGAAGACACTGAAAATCTTTCCTTCTTTTGCTTTCTGTAAACAATACTTACCTCTAAAGGCCGGGAAACATCAGCCGTGTTCGTTAACATCTAACCGTCATTACCATTAGAAGTGCAGATCCCGAAAGTCTTATCAGTGCCTCTATTCCTGCTGATATCAGCACCCTGCCTCCCCCCTTCCCCACTGTGGACACACACACACACACACACACACACACACACACACACACACACACACACACACACACACAACACAATACACACCGTTATCTCTGCTATCTGGTATTTAGCCACTCAGAGCTAATCCAGTGTGAACCCACTCCCTGGCTTCTGCTCAGCAGTTTGCAAACAGATTTGGAAACAGACACACACACACACCACACACACACACACACACACACACACACACACACACACACACACACACACACACACACACACACAAAGGGAGTCAGAGTGTTTGGCCCTGGAGCAGGGAACATCACGCTCCAGTAATGTGATGCCGAGGCAACACTGCGCTACAGTAGTGTGGCATTAACATAAATGTGCATCTCAGCGCGAAGAAAGGGGAACATGGGGATATTTGGAGCTGTCTGCATGTGATAGCTGTCTGATTACCTCTGCTGTGACCTCGGTGTCCTCACAACAAACACACACACACGGCATTAAGCTGCCGAAATGTGTCCACCGTGACCATTCAGTTACTGTTTATTCAGTCTTTTGAGATAATCAAATTTTTCTTCGAGCAAGATGAAATTTCAGGCACTGAGGGAGATAATTACACTGCAGGTCAGAAGACTCGTGCATCGTTGCAAAATCGGGACTTGTTATATGTGACAAAATGTGTGAGAGTAGCAGTCAGACGGCGTGAAGCCAGCCTTATAGAACTGATGTACTCCTTGTGGTCATTTTATTTTACAGCGTGGGGATTTTCTGCCTTCATAAGGACCCTGGAATGCTTGTGTAACTGCTGTTTGACACCAATTATCCGTCCTACTAGAAATTTATGAGAGATATAACTTGTTGTTTAATGGCAGCACTCACATGGTGAACAGTGGGATTAAAATAGAGCACAAAGGTGATCCTACGAGATATTGTCCCTGTATTTGCATTACTTTTGATTTTAAGTAAATCCTGAACCACAAATTTGGGAGGAAAATTTCAACAGTCTTTTTCCCGGTCACAAAACACCGCAGTAGCTCTGTACCTTCTCAGTGATACTTCAGGGTGCGTGGGAGTTGATCCAAGCAATCTCTGAGTGTTAGAGAAGGCATCCAGCTGCATCCCTTGGGTGCCCTGTGGTGGGTGCTTAAGGAGTGTGGGGTATCAGTATGTTTTCACAGGCCTTTCAGTTCATGCACAGCCACACTGAGAGCATGGCTCAAATTACTGGAAACAAGTCAGACTCGTTCCTGATGAGTGCTGGATTCTGCCAAGGCTGCCCCTTGTCACAGATTTGGTTCATACATTTGCTGACCTCCAGATCTGCTCGCCTGATTTTTTGCGGACGATGTCGCCATGTTGGCTTCACTGAAAGGTGACCTCCACCTTGCACTGGGGTGGTTTGCAACCAGGTGCGAAGCGGCTGGGATGAGAGTTAGCACCTCCATATCTGAGGTCATGGTTCTCAGCCCGAAGAGGATAGAGTCCTATTAGGGAGGAGTTGCTTTCCCAAGTGGAGGAGTGCAAGTATCTTGGGGTCGTGTTCAGGAGTATGGAAAGAAAGTAGCGTGAGATTGAAGGATGAATTGGTGCAGCATCTGCAGTGATATGGATGTGGACCAGTTTGTTGCGGTAAAGTGAGAAGGCAAAGCTGCTGATTTACTGTTGAGCTGCATTCCCAATCTCACCTATGGCCATGAGCTGTGACCAAAAGAATAAACTTCCTCCAAAGGGGTCTGGCCTCATACGTAAGAGATGAGGTACAGGAGGAGCTCAGAGCCACCAGTTTTCCTCCACACTGTAAGGAACCAATTGAGGTGGTTCAAGCCTCTGACGATCACCTCCTGGAGACCTCCTAGGGTCAGGTGTTTCAGGCATGTCTCGGATTGTTTGGGAACAGAGCAGAAGATCTGAATGTGGTGAATGAGAAGAGGCAGCTCTGGGCTTCTTTGCTTTGATTGCTGACTCCCCTGCAACCAGAATATTAATACATCTGTTTTAAAAACCTTTTCTGTCAAGTCTTTGCAACTCGGGGAAAACAAACCCTGTTCACGTCTTTATTCCCCCAGTTTTTTTTAGTATGGAGTGCATACTCAATGCCTATCAGTGTTGCCAGCATATAGGGGTAAATAATAAAGGTTAGCAAAAGCTTAGCAACTGCAGTAATCACATTACATGTAACATGTCTGTCTAATGTCAGTGTTTATTGTATATAAAAGGATCTCAGATGACCAGTAGCATCACAGTAAAAAGATATACTAAGTTTCAATGCCAGCTCTTCCACAGAACAGTGTTTCTCTGTGGTGAACTCTGAATCAACAGGACAAGCCCCCAGGGCTCCTTTCTCACCTGTGTGTGAACAGACCGTTTTGCATAAGCAGCTTTTTTTTTAATGAGCTACTGCTGTGTTTGGCAGCCACATAGATGAATAGTTAGCTTAGAGCCGATTGGTCACTTTCCAACAGGTCTACATAAACATTAAAGCATTAAAAAAGAAAGAAATCCCCCCTTTTTAGATGCTGTCTCATTTTCCACGTCAACCTGTTCACACTTTTGTGAACTGCTTATGCACTGGCGATTTTCCACCCATATGTTTGCGTGACTTGGGCAAATTCTACACTAAACTTTCTCAGCTGTGAAGACGGCTGCTTTTCCCCCCCTAACAATAAAACAACATTTTGAGGCTGCAGCTACTGTGTGACTCATTAGGATGGATGCCTCGTGGAGTGCAGCGCTACACTGTTGATAGCACTTTAAATCCTTCCACTTCCCTCGCATGTTCTCTTTCTTTCTGTCTCGCTCACTCGGTCTGTGGTTTTCCTCAGGAGACCAGGTTAGATAAGACCGCCTGCGCTATAAAAGCAAGAAAGAGCCCGGGGAGAAGCGTACGACACACGGGAGCGCTCTCAGCAAGTTTAAAGCAGGAGACATGATGTGCTGTTCTAAGGCGATAAACATTCATACACATATATGCGATATGTGGGTGACAAACACAGACAACCCATGTTCTTCCTCTCATCTGATCCTTCTTCACCCTGTCTCCTCCTCCTCCTCTCGAATGTTTCTAATCGTGGAACCCCCTTGAGGCTGTTGCGTTATTATGGAATTATTTTTATTGTTCGGTCAGTCTGGGCCAGCACGAACCTGTCGACCACGTCTCATTCAGACACACACAGACACAT
>NW_024582586.1:817520-833308 GCF_018398535.1 Haplochromis burtoni | reverse complement strand
CATATATATCAGAAAACTGTTTATTGCACCTGTTCCTGCTGTGTGCCAACAGCCTGCTATGACTGCACATACAGCTCCGCGCCGTTGACTCAGTGTTGTGTAACAAACAGATCGACTCTCTCCCCGCCACTTTGCTTGGGTTGGCAATTATTTGATTTCAGTATCTCACAGACAGCACCGCAGTGGTCAAGTTAATGAGCAAAAATCCACCCCCTCTTAGCGCTTTTAAAGGAAGGAGTTCATAAAAAAAGAAGAAGAAGAAGCCAAACGCTGATCATTTTAACAAGCTGCACGGTGCGTTTAAAAAACTTTTTTCTTTCATACACTGGTGGGGAATTCCTCATGTGGAAGGGTCACATTTGTTTCCATTTTGGCAGTGCATGTGAACCAGCAGTGTATTAAGGAAAGTTCAAGAAGTACATTTGTTTTATAAAAGCCATTTGTTTCAGAATTAATATGATCATTAATTGAATAAAAGAAGAATATACGATCTGTCATTTATTAAAAGGTCGTTAGGTTTGTTCTCCCCGAGTCTGGTTCTGCTGGAGGTTTCTTCCTGAGTTTTTTCTACCCAGTGTCACCAGGTTTGTTGTAGGGTTTTTATCTTATAATATGAAACGCCTTGAAATTCCAAAAGAAGAACTTTAGTCTTCCCTTTCTAGTATGTGTCTAGTTTTTAAGCTTTGACCAGCTGCACTCGCATGGAGTTGCGTTATGCTTGGGGTTGTCAGAGCTTTTATATACGGATCGGGGGCTCTACTTTCAGTTTTAGCCTCATTAAAATCAGTTTCAAGCCAGTGTTTGTGGAGGAACTGTGCTACTACAAGTAGTGGTAAATTTAGTTCACCCTAAGCTTTTAAAGTTTCTTGATTTGTATATTTTTTCAGCCGAGGTTAAGACATTTACCTTACATGCAAAAGATTCCCTGTTTGAGATGAGGGGGAGATACAAACCTAACCTCAGGGGGTCAAAAGCTAATGCACCCCTGGGCCCGACTGTCCCAAGCTAGAAAAACTGGGAGGGTTGTGTCAGGTAGGACACTGAGTGTGAAATCAAACACGCAGACCCATCTGCTGTGGTGATTCCTTGGGAAGTAAGCAAGCAGCTGAAAGTCTTTTAACATGACTAACTGCTATTTTGCTTCACTTTTGCTCGTATCTGATGCTGCTGGCAATAGTTTGGCTATTGCTGATAATTTTTTATGTTTCTATAGACGTAATTAGCAATATGAAAGAAGCCCATTGTGCTTGCAGTGAAGTAGCTTTACAAAGTATGTTACTTAGAACAAGGATGTCAAACTCATTTTACGTTGTGGGCCACATGAAGTCCACTTTCATCCCAAGTGGGCCGGACCAGTGAAAACCCCTCGTCCTGTCAGCGTACAGAACTTTAATTACACGTGTCATGACTGAAATATCGCAATGTAAGAAAAAGAAATTTTTTCTCCAGCGCCCCCCGCGACCCTGAAAAGGAGAAGCGGAAGCGAATGGATGGATGGATGGACAGTAGGCAGTGAAGACTTAAATATATCCTCCCATTAGTTGGTGGAGAACAAAAACAGAGCTAAAAGAGGTTAAACGTATCATAGTATGACTAGAAAGAAAACGAGTTAACATTGATGTATCTCCTGGCTAAACTAACCAGATTGCTAACAAGCTCAAGTAGTTTCCTTGAAAGAAGATAAGTCTGTTTTCTGCTCCCAACACTCGCGTAAGAAAGATACAAGCTCTGAAATGACAGACCAATGTAATTCATTTGTATTTATACTGTTTTTAAAAGCAGCAAAAAGCAAGAGGGCATGAAAACAAATAAACTGCATGCATCCCAAACTTCACTTTAATTTGTGTATATAGGCATCAGCTGTGAAAGCTGATATTGTGACTGCAGCTTAACTTGCACTGAAAAATAGCTTCTAGCTAGAGCACACTTGTGACAGTGGCAGAACCAATACAAAAACGACAGAAATTATAGTCACAGTAGTTCTTTATGTGCGAGTCAGATTTGTAGAAATTACACTGGCTTCAACATACCCACACAGTTATGTGCTCACATTGAAATGGATCTGACAAGAGGCCATCTCTCTAATGCTTATTTTATAGTACTGTTTATACAACCTGCACAAACGTGCTCATGTGCAGGACTCCAAAAACCAAACAGCACTTAGCAGCGACTGTGCATAAGTCAAATGTGGATAGTACAGATAGTAGCGGCGGTAGACACTTTTCATAGTTTTAACACTCTGTTTCTTCTTTTGCTTAATGTTGCAGGCTTATGAACCCACATCAGCACAAGCAAGAGAAGCCCATACACTAGTTGTAGCACATATTTTGGACACTGCCTCCATCTGTCAGCAGACACTTTCCGTAGGGAGACGGGCTATCCGTAGCCGGCTATGGTCTGCCAACAGAGAACCGTCCTCAGCCCATAACGGTCCCCTTCACCCCATCATGGCGGTAGCGCTGCTCAAGATGTGACTAACCCTCTGATGCTAATCAATGCAATACACCCCGGGCATTGCCAGGGACTGACCCGTGTGTGTGGCTGTGTGACACGCACACAAACACAAGCACACACCTCCTCAGACAGCGGACCGATTACGCATCACAACACAGCTGATTTGCCCCGTGGCTTGACACTCGCTGTCCACTTCGATCACGTTACCCTTCCCAGCAAGCCCAGCGCCGTGTGTTTGCCTGTGCCCGAGTGCTTACATGCACTGGGTTCATCTGGATATTGCTGTTATTCCACAGCGCTTTCAGCAATGTAATTTGTCACTACTTGTAAAGTGTTAAGAAGAGGGAAAAAAGCTGAAGGCAACAGGATGGAAGAAAAAGTGTGTCGTGGATTTCGGTCTAGTAGCTCTGTATTTTTATTTTTTTTCTAAGAAGGGGTCATGCTGGGTGATACTTGGAAAACTGTATGAGGGCTTTGACAGAGCAGTCTTAGCCTTAAATATATCTGTGCTCAGAAATAGTACTCCGCCCGAGGCTTTGAGCCATTCCAATGATATACCGTGGCTCACAAGCCAAATAAAGCCTGTGCAAACAGCCTCGAATTTCCCAACAAACACTTTACTGGAGCTTTGCATTTGAACCCCCTCTCCCCGAAATTGAGCTGGCCTCATCCCAGCAACTCTTAACTCTCTCTGCTAAGGAAAAAAACGCTCTCTTGTTCGCCTGTAAACTCCCTATTAAAAAGATCTGCGGGCCAGACCGCACTCCTCCACCGTTGTCAGATGGCCGCTGTTTGCAGTGGCAGAGGCACAGCATGAAAGGGTCTCGGGGTTTAAGGCAGCTACTAGTTTGGATGTCAGCGGAGAAGTGCCTTAAGACAAAAGACTGCTGGGGCATAGGCAGACTTAAAAGCTGATGTGAAACACAACCTGTTGTTAAATATTATAAAATTGTAAGTTTTACTGTTGGAGAAATATGGATGCAGGCAGGGTAGGGATGTATGGGCAGATGTAAGATATACACCAGATGGAACCAGACACACATACACACTCATTCTGAGTCTGTACTATTTTGGGAGATGGGGGAAGAAAATGGTCTAACTTGGCAAGTGTAAATATGTGTACTAGTGTAAGCAGTGGGTCTCTGGCAGGTCTCTGTGCATATGGGGGAAGTATAGGGTCTGGCACATGTTTAGTGTGGTGTCCCATTTTTTTTTTGTGCATCTGGACTTGATAACTTTCCTCTTTAGCAGTAGCGAGAGAGAAAGAGAGAGAGAGAGAGAGAGAGAGAGAGAGAGAGACCTACGCAGTGACATCTCTATCTGTCTTGATCTGGACTGACTTTGAAACTTGGTCACAGCGGAGTAGTTTCTATATAATCAGGAAGGAGAGAGTGCGCGCCACGTGAAATGAGAAACACACTCCTTTCCATCCTCCATAGAAACATCCAAATACACACGTGTCTCAGTATGGACCGGTGTTGTTTTTAAAGCTGCTGTTGGTTTTTGTGATTTAAGTGGATGGTTTACATTTTGTGTAAATCTTTTAAGCCACATGGTGAGAAACTTCACCATTGTTTATTTTTGAAAGGACCGAGGTTACATGCTGCCATTTAGGGGTTCAAGCAGGTCGTTAATTTTTAAAATAAAATATTGCCAACTAGACCGTAATAAATCTCGAATACCCCAGATACAGCTTTGGTATCAGCATATCATTGGAACGTTAGCTCTAGTGTTTTTAACTGTATCGGCAAAGGCAGCTAGCTTTTTTTTAAAGTGCTTAAATGTTTTTCTAAGAAAAGAAAAGTTTGTACTATTCTGAATATGTTTAAGACTTCATAAGGTTCATAATGGTTTTGGGAATAATGACTGGGATCGCATTGGGAATTATTCACTAAGGAAAACATTCAAGACACTTACCAATTTTCTAATTTTTCAAATGCTGTGGGGACTTTAAGAGAGCTGTGCATGAATGAAAGGCTGCAAACCTCAATGAACAGAAGCAATGGTGTAAAGAAGAGTGGGCCAAAGTCCCTCTACTATATTTAAAGATTGCTAAGGTTACACAGAAAACAATTAGTTTAAGTTATTGTCGGTAAAGGTGGTTTTACAAGCCACTGAATTGTCGGGTGTACACCGTGGGGTGTGTAAATAATGACACAGTGCAATGTGTCGTATTTACACTATTTTAAGATCTTTTAAAGACTCAATCATTTTTATGATGTAAAAACTCGATAGAGGGTGAACTTTTTATTTATTTGTACCATGACCTAAATGCACAAATGAACAACTGGCTAATGCGTCAGAGCTAACAGGCTATCTCTTTGTGCTCCGGGATTCTCTCCTTTCCTTCATTGGGGTGAATTACACCAAAGTCAAACTCCAAAAGCAAAGCCTGCAGACATTTGGCGTGCATGCTATCAGATCCACTGAATGTGACAACTGAAGTAGAAGGATTCAATTTTTAATCTAAAATTTCACTCTTAATTTCAAATGTTAGTGTGACTGAAGCCTAACAACATCAGACAGTACAACTTGAAAGAAGCAGATTAATATGGGGAGCATGCTTATTTGTTTTCATGGTGAGAGTCAGATGAGGACATCGATAGCAAGCTTGTGTCTGGGTACTATAACATTGCCGGGGGCAGTTAGCGTAGCCTAGCATTACAAGTCGAAGCAGGGGGAACTAGCTTGTTTGGCTATGTCAAGTTTTAGAAAGTGAAGGTTACATTTCTGTTTAGCAGAAAAATTGCATTTTAGTTCACATTACAGCAGGAAATACAGCTGTTTAGCTAACCAGTTTGGGTCATTTATGTGAACAATCCCATTTTAGTGAGACCTTAAAGGTATACGGTGGATTTTTTTCCTCCAGTGTTTTGTTTGATTGCCTCTGATCTCTTCAATCTGAGCGAACCAGTCTTTCTGATATGTCCACAGCCACGACACCGAGGTTAGTCCTTAATAGATTAAGTTTGCCGACTGACAGACCACAATAAATCACAAAAGCTTTACAGAAGAAAACTAAACTAACCCTTCAAATGCCTGGTCCAGCTTCCATTTTCAAGGCGCTGACCTAAACAGAAAAACACAGAGCCAGCCGAATTTCACTGTACAATTTGATACATCGTTTTTTTTCTTCTGTAACTCCCCGGGGCCTAAGGATGTTCTCCCCAGGATAAAGACATTGTTAGTGTGACTGAGGTATGTGGCTTTAGAGACCGGCTGCTAACGTTAGCCAGATATATTTGCTTCACTATTGGTATTGATCCAAGTTGTCGATTCTTGCTCTGGGGAGCAATTATTACACACAGCAAGTCAGGACAGTCAGTGCAAGAATGGATGCAGTCGGTCCACCCATGGAAGAAAATGCACCTCACTGCACACACACACACAAACACACACACACGTCTACACCTGTTTGAAGAGTGAACACAACGAGCTTGTGCTCCGACGAAAAAAAGAAGAAGAAAAAGAAAAATTAAAACTAGCAGTGAGCTGAGTGAAGCTGATATAGCCTCAACAACCGAGCGAGAGATGCAACAAAAACCTCTCCTCGACACCCCTCCCCCACTCTACACACACACACACACACACACACACACACACACACACACACACACACCTCCTCTTCTCCTCCTCCACCTCCTTTACTCTCTGCAGCTGAGAGGCAAAGCAGACAGATAAGCAGGCAGCCAGAGACGGACTAATCCTCCCACAGTGAGAGACGTTCCGGATAGTATATGATGGGAATCAAGCTAAACTGACAGTGAGAGAGAGGGAAGCTACATGGGGAGATATGAGAGGCAAAAAAAGGCTAAAAGTGAGGTGAGGATACAGATTAGCAAAAGGTGAGGATGAAAAAAAAAGGAGAGGATTTTTAAAACGTTCTTAGTGTGAAGCGAGGGCTGAGAGTTCGATTGGATCCACAAGTTTTTTTTCCCTTCTCTCTCTCTCCTCCCCCTCCTCCTTGCATCGTGCCACCGTCTCGCACTGTTTTTGATAAACGTTGCTATTCTGCAACCATTTGCTTGCTTATTCGTCTCTCAATCATTCTTGCCGATTCTCTCTCTCTCTCTCTGTCTGCACCCCCCCTCCCCTCCCTAACCTCCCACAGCATCCCTCTCTCTTTCTCCCTCCCGCTCGCTCTCACTCTCCCTCTCTTTCCCAGTCTGACTGAGGCTGATGTAGGTCAGTGCGTCTGGAGCCTGTCTGGAGCTGCTGGAGAGCCTGAGAGCTCCACGCTTGGTCCTCGACGACCCTCGCAGCGGAGGGCTGCCTCTGTGCCCGAGCTGAAGATGGACGCCGTTCCCTGGGCTGTGTTAGGACAGGACCAGCTCGCCTGACCTGACTCGCCTGGAGGAGGAGGAGGAGGGAAGAGGAGGAGGAGGGAGGGAGAGCAGGGTGACGCGGGGTGTCTGTGTACTTTGGAAAGCTAAGGCGGTGCATGTTTGCATGTGGGTCGTAGATGCACGCGCACAACAGCAAGGGCGAAAATGCAAGAGATAGTAATCGTTGTCTCTCTTCTCATCGACGCACTTGCAAGAGGGGTAGGGGGGTCATTTTCATGCAGTGCTACCTTCACATCCCCTTTTCCTACAACACACACACACACTGTCTCTTTCTGTAACTTCATCGTGATGCTTTATGTCTTTTTCCTAGACCCAATTCTTTGACGTATGCAGCCGTCGAAGTCTCTCCAAACACCACAGCGACCCAGCAAACTCCAAACTGATGCGCCTCGTACGACAAAAACAAAAACCAAAGAAAAAAAAAAACATTTGAAAGCAACAGCGGTGTTCTTTCTTTCTTCTTTTCCAGTATATCCATTCCTTTGCGGCTCCTTACGGATCCACTCCGACTGATGTCCTTTCCCTAAAATACTGAATACTGAGAGCATCCTTCGACCATCGCGTGCCCCTTTTTTTTTTTAAATAAATGAAAGCCAACGAGTGCAAGGACGACGATGACGACTTTTGCAAGAGAGCGAAAAAATCCTCCACCGACTTCACCGTCTCCTGATTCTGCTCACCTTTCCCTTTGTCCCCCCACTTCTTCCTCAATCTCCGCTCTCATTCTCTGCTCCTTCCCACTCCTCTGGCTTTTAGACAATGCCCCCCCCCCTTAAAAAAAAATCGTTGTATCAGAGTGTCTGAGTGCAGCTGTGAGAGTGGCAGTGTTGTATAGTGTCTGAGTCTGTGCTCTCGATTTGACTCTGAAGCACATCTGGTTCCTGCAGCGGCACATCGGTGAGTTTGTTGTTGTGTGTTTACGCATCTGTGTTCGTGTGTCTGTATCGGCGTGACACAGCGAACCGTCTCGCCCGCCTTCTTGCTACCCAGAGCGAAGGACGTTTGGAATTCCTGGGGCGTGGCGTCGCCGGCCTGACCACACCTCGGGTGTTTCCCTTCGTCTGATGCCCGTTACCTTCTCTCCACCTAAACTCGTCCGAATCCTTCGGATTATAATGGAGAGGGCAGAGAGTGAACAACAGATTTTCATTTCACTGTCTCGCCTCCTGCTTTGCATTGCCGCTTTCTGGCTCACTCATATTGCCCCGACCAAGGATGCAACTCTACGGTTTTTAAATGTAACGGCAAAAAAGGACAGAGGCTTCAAAGAAGCACAAAACAAAGAGTTTTTTCCCCCCATAAAGAAGGAAGTAGATGGACAAAAATAGCTATTTTGTGTACAAAACATCGTAAACGCCTGCAATGTGTAACAGAACATCACGCAGCAGTGCTATGAATTAAGGCCCGAAACTCATCAAACAGACCTGTGAGGCGGTCCCTGATCTTTAGCCTGTTTGAACATGTGAGAATATGTTGGACAAAGGCGGGAGAGAAAACAAGCTGCCGTCAGTGCTGCTTATCAGAGTTGAAGATGAAATGCAGAGGGGCAAGTGGAATAAGTAGGCACTGTATGTTCCACGGTAACTTAAAAACAACTGACTTTGTTGGTGCTGTTGTGTAAGGGCTTACTTCAGTAGGTGGGTGATATGGTGAGATGGCCACCTGCACTGTCTGCCACATCCACACAAAACACAGAGGAGACAAACCAACTGTGGATGAGTCAGAGAGAGAGAGAGAGAGTGTATGCAAATCTGTGCTTACTCTTCAGTTTTTCTGTTTAACTGCAGGGTGGAGGGGACTTCCCACTGGTTCTCAAACATTCAATCCCTGGAAAAGCTCCAATTCAGTTAGAGCAGGACACACATACACGCACACATGCCTGCTTGCGTACACACACACACATACACACACACAAAGACCTCATTGTGTTTGACCCCGGATGACGAGCAGGCAGGTCAAAGTGGTGGGTCTTTGAGAGGCGGTTGAAAAAGGCAAGTGCATGGTAATGAGTAGCTCTGCTAGAGATAAACACCCTCACATGCTTTCCCTTCCGCGCGGCCAATGGCGTGCACTTATACTGTGACTTTTAAAGCTTAATGTATCCTTTACACACACACACGCGCGCACACGTGCCAATGCTCATGGCACCCCCCATGACACGTTGGACATGACATGGACGAGCCACGGATCGAGGCGCTCTCCTCGTCCCAGCTGCCTTTCAGCTTCTTAAGCCCCGCCCCCTTTTTACAACACACTGTGATGACTGTGTGCCCCCCACCACCCTCTCCTGCTGGGTCATGAAGGTCTCAGCAACAATAAACTCCCAGCGAAGTCATGTGATGCACACTCATTAAACCTACAGTTTACTCCAGGGTTCTTCTAACATACTGGGTTATTGTTTATGTTCTACCTTTAAAAACAACAACAACAAAAACATGCATATTGAGCACTTTGTCTCTCACATTTGTTTTTCCAGCAGCTGTACACCCTGAGATCATTTCAGGGACACATTCATGAGTTTTCCAAGGATGGCAAAATGGAAATGCACAAAACTATTTATTTCCCTTCGTTTAATGCACAAAAAAAAGCCCTGACCCCCCCCCAGGTCAACATCCTCCAAAAACCCACACCGGTGTAACTCCAGCTCTACACCCTCCTGCAGCACTCTCTCATAACAACACCCTCCTTTTTTTAGGTGTCAGCAGAGGTGGGACTGAGCGCCGGTGTGTTTGGGGTAAACACACGACTCCGGCAGCTCCAAAGATGACTGAGCTGTGGGGCAGGGTGGCGTGATAAAGACCTGGCAGGGATCACTGCGGTGCATCTGCCGGCAACACGGTGGAAAGCTACCTGACAGTTGCTTCTCACACATCAGATAAGATTACAGGTAGACCTGCTCCACCTGTTTAAACAAACCCATGTGCACGCGTGCCGCTGTGTGTGTGTGTGTGTGTGTGTGTGTGTGTGTGTGTGTGTGTGTGTGTGTGTGTGTGTGTGTGTGTGTGTGTGTGTGTGTAGCCCGGGAAAAAGAGATAGAGATAACAGACTAATCCAGTGGCAGGTGCATGCTTGTAATTGGGACGGCTAAAGATATAGACTGATGAAGGAGCTCATTATTATTTATGTGTTTGATTTATGTAAGCACAGAGGGTGTGTGTGTGTGTGTGTGGTGGGGGTGAGCTGTTTGTGTGCATTTTTAAAGAGTGTGTGACTTCTTTTGAGCTTCTCCTTGTGAATTAAGCACAACGCAGATGTTATGTCAGAGATTTGAAGACCAGATCAGACAGAAATAAATAGAAATTAAACATCAGTTCTAGTTATCAATCAGCGACTAAAGGTCAGACGTCACCCCTGCTTTACTCGTCGGACGACGCTCACGTCAGTCAGCTGCAACAGCAAAAAAAAAAAAGAAAAGAAAGGAGGCCTTTGCCAACCAGCCGATGACATCACCTGCATGATTTAATGATGGCAGCTCAAAGCGGGCGATTACAGCATGGAGATACATCCTGCCATACACGGCAACACACAACCACATACATACACACACACACCATACAGCGTGGCTCCTTTTGGCTCTAGCCTGACATCTAGCGACACAAGCTGTAATGTGATATTTACATGACACTGACATGTTAACATAATGGGTCTGAGGAGGAGGTGGTGGAGGAAGAGGAGGCACTGTGGAGTGTGGAGCTGCTGGGTGTTCAGTGGGGACTCTTGTTTCTCACTTTAATAATTGTAAGTACAGGTTGTTGTTGGCTTTCATGGTACCCGCAGCCCCCCCCCCCCCCCCCCCCCGCCACTACTGCTTGCCCGCTCGCTTCAACGGAGGTTAAAAGCTCTAGCGCTACTAATTGTGCACTTATGTGAGTCATCTTACCTGAGTCTCTTTTTAAATCTGCCGGCTGTGATGTCATGGCGTGTTGTAAGGAGTCGCAAATAGCAGGTTTGGGGCGAGATTGTTTTTGGGTGGGTATTTTCTCAGCATTTCCTTGCTTTACCCCTCCAACCGACAAACACTCAGACACATTACACAGGATCTATATTTAGTCACTACCCAACCACATGAAGCTAATTTGGATCTAAGTATATCCCTCACAGCCAGGAAACGGATACACACACACACAACACACACACACACAGACACAACAACAACAGAAGCATTTATTATATATAGTGTGTGTGTATATATATTCTATATATATATATGTGTGTGTGGTGTGTGTATTTTAAGTGTGATTTATATATATTATATATATAAATAATATATATATATATATATATAGAATAATAAATAAATAAATAATTAAATGTAATAATTATATATTCTATATTCTATATGGACACACACACCACAAGTTTGCCTTCCTTCAGTGGAGTCTGACAGGAATGAGGTCAGGCACACGGATCCTCATTGCACATTATTATTATTATTATTATTACCAGTTTTTTTTTCTTTTTTATTCAGCCAATGGCAAGAGGAGGTGGGAGTGGTCCGACTCAAAAATCGGGATGGCGACAGACGCTGATTGGCGCTCACGTCTCGCGATAAAGCTATAAAAGGGCGAGGTTCTCGTTGTTGTGTTTACAGTAATATCAGGGAGCTCGCAGGGAAACAGGGAGACTATGAGAAAGCGCAGCAGCTCCATTCAGCCACATGGTCTCTCAGCCGCACGGAAGAGCTGCGCTGCTCACAGCCAGGTTCACGTAAGGGACTCGCACTGCTGCGGCCCACAGCGGCGCGCTTTCAGCCTTGCTCTGCGAGTGTTCAGCCGCACAGGCAGTTGAAAATTAGTTTCCGGATTATTAGTTTAAAAAAAAAACTGTCGCTGAGAAGCGCAGAAGAAGAAAAGTTAAGAAACCCGAGCGTCTCCAAAGCGTGCTGAACTGAAAAGAGAGACAGACTTGGATGGACTTTTTTTGTTTAGAGACCTGCTCACAGCAGTGCTCCGACTCCAACAAGAAGTGAGGAATACGTTTTTGAAAAACTTTGTGAAAGCACTGAGCGGTGTTTTCAGACACTTTGGAGAGAGATGGTGCAGCACATAAGCCAGACAGAGAGCGCCCACGCTCATTCCCCCGGCGGGGACTCCACGGACACGGGAGAGATGGACCTGGAGATGGATGCGTCTCCTACCCCGGGGTCCCCCTCCTCCCGGGAGCGGAGCGACTTGGCGTGGTGCAAAACTCCGACGGGACACATCAAGAGACCCATGAATGCGTTCATGGTGTGGTCCCAGATCGAAAGGAGGAAGATCATGGAGCAGTCGCCGGACATGCACAACGCGGAGATCTCCAAGCGGCTCGGGAAACGCTGGAAGCTGCTGAAAGACACGGACAAGATCCCGTTCATCCGTGAGGCGGAGCGGCTCAGGCTCAAACACATGGCCGACTATCCAGACTACAAGTACCGGCCCAGGAAGAAAGTGAAGTCAGGGAGCGGGGCGAGTAAGCAGGCGGACCGCGGGGAGAAGAGCGGGGAGCGCGGCGCCAAGTCCGGGGTCAAGAGAAGCCCCGCGTCCAAAGGAGTGAGCAGGACGCACAAGCAGGGGGGCGTGAGGAGCGCGGCGGCGCAGGACTACGCCTCTCCCGGTGACCACCAGTCGCTCTTCAAATCCAGGTCAGTGTCCGGGGCCAGGCAGATCCCGGAGAAGCGCAGCGGAGAGGCTCGGCGCGCGCACATGTTCGGAGGGGCTGGCAGCCTGGAGAGCGGGCCTCCGTCCGTGGGAGTCCCGGCCAGTCCCGCCTTGAGCAGCTCGGCAGAGTCCAGCGACCCGCTCAGCCTGTACGAAGAGCAGAGCCCGGCGGCCAGCGAGACCTCGCACACCGCGCGCCTCAGGTACACCCGCCCTTCGTCTCCAACACCGTCGGCCTCTCACTCCTCCTCCTCCGTCTCGTCCTCGTCATCGGATGAAGAGTTCGAAGACGAGCGGCTCGACCTGAACCCGAGCCCCGGCTTTGAGAGCATGTCTCTGGGCGGCATGGGCTTCTCCGACGCGGAGCTGGACCGGGACTTGGACTGGAGCTTCGGGGAGTGCGGGGCGGGCTCCCACTTCGACTTCTCCGACTACTGCACCCCAGAGGTCAGCGAGATGATCTCAGGAGACTGGCTGGAGTCGACCATCTCCAATCTGGTGTTCACCTACTGAAAGGTGGGAGAGCGACGCCCGCCCCACCACCACCCGCCCAGCAACGTTTTGAACTGTTCAAACCCACCCCACCCGACACCTCAGACAGGCGTGTGCGTCCACACCAGAAGATTCCCGCTGTTCTTTCACTAAATGAGGGAGAGTGAAAACGGGAAAGAAAAGGGTAGGCCTGTGTGCGCGTTGAAGCCCAGGCACGCGCTGCTCACAGACTTGTTGGAACTGCGCTCCGTGCGCTTGACGGGAACGCGCAGACCTGTGGGGAGGAGGGGGGTGGGGTGCTTAGTTTGCATTTGGACTCGGAGGAGGAGTGAATGTAAGCAGAGACCAGTGATACAGACTCGAGCTCGACTGTTCAACCCAATCCGCACAGGATGAAGACTGAGACTGAACATTTGAACATTAATGTTATTTTTGAGGTCGGGACACTTACTGGAGAGCTCGTCGTGTTGGGGTTTTTTATTTGTTTGTTTAAAGATAGCCAATTCACATTGACCATCGAGTTGCTATTCAGGTGTAGTTTTTTTTTCCGAACTAGAAATGTTTTTAATATCAGCAAGCATGCCCTCCACGTTGAGGAGGATTTTGTTGTTGTTTTAAATGCGTAAAAAGGAAGAAAAAAAGTTCATTGCTGCGTAATTACGCAATTTGTGTGACCATAGGACTCAATTCACGATCACCAGCTTCTCTTTCAACGGCAGGACTTTAAACATAGACTGACTCCAAACTTCAGAAGCCCCTTTTCTGAACACTTTTTAAAACACTCAGTGCACAATTCAGGACCAATGCTTTTTCCTCTCCCCCTGACGCGCATTCTTTCTGCCTAGTGCTTCAACTTTGTAGTTTCTCTGTGTCAGATGACGTTTTTTTTTATATCGATGTATTTATACCGGCCAAACTTTTTTATACATAGAAGTATTGTTCTCGTACAGGTCTCGTTTGTGTTTGTGCACATAACACCTGTCTGTATCCAGCGCGGAAGGGCTAGAAGTGTATCTTATTTAAAACAAAACAACAAAAAAATGTCCGACTTCTCTCACTTTTATGGAGATTTGAGTGTGTCATGATTTTCTACTTGTATTTTTGTACAAAATCTATAGAGAAAAAAAGGAGGGGGACGTTTTTTTTTCTTCTTCCGGCGAGTGGGTAGCCTACAACATTGTTGTTTGGATCTACATTGGTGTTTTAGTCGTGCAGAGAGAGGGAGGGGTGGGGGGTTTGTTTGGCACAATCTGACCTCACAGTGTTTACAGTATTTACCCACATGCTTCTTAATGGCACAGTGACTCCAGCTTCACCAGCGAAGTAAACAAAGCGCCACTGAGGCTCCCAGCCTGAGTGGTGACTGTGTTTCCAGTACAACACAGACCTAAAATAAAGTTTAGGCACGAAAGATCCCAGAGAGTCACTGTTTGGATAGAGCTAATACCTCTGTGTGCTTTTTTTTTTTTTTTTTTAAATTATGGAGATAAGTTTTATTTGAACCACTGGATGGAATTTCACACTCATTCCACTTTTTGCCTAGACTTTTTTGGAGGGAGGGGAGATGTATGAAGTGCTTCATCTGTTATTGCGCAAATTGCATTGAAAAAAAAATAGTATTTAACCTTTCTGTACCTGTTGGCTAAGTATAGCAGGCTAATTGTTTTCCTATATTATGGCATGGCAAATAGCATTTGTATTTCAGATTCAGGTATATGTAGCTATAGCTGTTGTGTTTAAGATTTTTAAAGAATAATAACGAAATATTTATGTAAACTGACTGTACTATAAGCAAAGATTGTGTGTTTTTTTTTTTTATGTATGATGATGATGATTGACAGGCACTAGGACAGCCATCTTTGGACATGTTGAAGATGATTGTGGTCCAGGAGTTTATTTCCTTTCTTTTTTATTTTTTCTTTTCATAATTTTCTTTTAAAGCTTTTTTTTTTCTAGCGTCCTTTTTTTTCTTTCATTTGTGCAATATGCTGTGTATGATCATGTTTTGTCCAATCATGCCAATATCTGATGTTTTATGCTCAAAAACCAGCCAATGTTTGGGTCAATCACTGCCTCTCAGACCTCTGTACAGATTGTTGTTTTTTATTTTTTTTATTTTCTTCCAAGAAGGAAATAAAATCAGCTGGAACTGAAAATGTTTCTCGTCTGTGTATATACAAGTTTACTAGATTTTACATAGTTCGTACCTTCCTAGAGGACAAACATAAGCACCGCCGTGTGGTTAGCTGACAGCAGGCTCTCCAAAATCTCCAATCTGGTGTTTACATCCTGTCTGAGTGTGAGCGTGCGTGAACATGTGTGCAGCTCACGGGGCTGTTTGCCGTAGGTAAGTGTGCAGCTGCAGACAGTGAATCAATAGGCACCCAGTGAATCGATAGGAGTGGTCTCCTCCTCTCTCGCTTACTCCATCTCATTCTGCACGTGCAAAAAACGTGGCTGCCATGGAAACACTGTATCCAAGAGAGAGGTTGCAATCCACTGGGGAGCAGTACGGCACTCGCTCGTGTGTGTGTGTGTGTGTGTGTGTGTGTGTGTGTGTGTGTGTGAGATGGATAAGGGGACACAGACTGATCCATCAGAGTGGGGTGGTGGGAGGGGGATAAAGGGGGGTGGCAGACATTTCTGCAAGGCATGACTGGAATAAAGGAGGCATGTGTCTGTGTGTGTGTGCCAAAGGGGGGGAGGGAAGGAGAGGGTAGAGAAGGGGGATGTTTGTCTGTCCTGGTGGATTGTGCAGGAGACTGCTCCCAAATCCAATTAATTCCTTCTGGATGCATTCATTTGTCTCCTACATCTGATGAGAGAGAGAGAGAGAGAGAGAGAGAGAGAGAGAGAGAGA
>NW_024582586.1:803969-816463 GCF_018398535.1 Haplochromis burtoni | reverse complement strand
AGTGGAGAATGCTTGTGCCTGCGGAAGTCTACCACCAGTTCCTTGGTTTTACTGGCGTTGATCTGGAGCTTGACATTGATAAGCTTGACATTACTGTGGAAATGGTGTGTGAGGTGTTGTCTGAGGTGTTCACTCTGTTTCAGAAAGAGGAAAAAAAGTTCAGTCTGGTCCTCAGAGCGTGGGGATGAAAAAGACACATACTGAGGGTCAGTGCGGACTAGTTTGTTTGTCTCCTCTGTTAACCTGAGTGTGTCAGACACCATCAAGATCAAGTGACCGTGACTGCTTCAAATACAGGCCAACAATAAAATACCAGCCATCTGAACAAAGGTACACATTTTTAACCCTTTATTAATGAGTTCTTATTTTTTTATTTTATAAAATCATCACATGATTGAAGCACGATATGAAATGAAATTGTTTCATGTTTTTGCCTCTGTGCTCAATCTCAACATTTCTTACACATGTGACAGGAAAGAATCCGGGGAGCCAAATGTCACTACGTAAGAACAACTACCTGAATTTTTCCATTTTCTCCTGCTTTATATTGCGATTGAGAAACTGCTGGGTGTATGAAAAGCTGAGCATGAATGTGAGTGTGTGAATGGGTGAATGTGGTTTGTAATTAAATCCCTCTGAGCGGTTGATGAGATTGGAAGTGCAGCCCAGTTCAAGGCTAAATATTTTACTCTTCTGCAATTCTTTGACAAATAGCTGTAAAGTTTCAGATTCAGCTTTTACACACACACAGTAGAACATATAAGCTTAGAAAATACATGGCTAAATCCATCACTCTGAATGTTTTCTGCTTTTAAAAGTAGACAATATTGGTGTCTAGTTAGGGCCTTCTTGCCATGTTTCCTTTGAAATGTACCAGCAAAGAGAGATTTGTCCACTAAACTTTCTTACCTGACCAGTCCCTCTCATTTCTCTTGTGACACTTTTGTAAAGCCTTACCCAGCTTGATCTAAAAGTGTATTAAGCATAGACTGTATTTAAAAGATGGCATAACTACCATAGCGTTAGTTAAAGTCATTCTTTAACTCCCCCGTTGTGAGCATCCTCACTGTCCCCATCTTTGTTTTCTGAAACAGGGCAGCGACACTCATGGGACAGATGTAGCTGTGAAACCAAGTGACACTGCCCACTTATTCAGTAACAACATTTAAACTAACAAAGAGCAAGTCCCACAGCCTGACCTGCTTTGTCCTCCTTATGGAAAGTAAGAAAGTGAACATCACTTGAGATAATAAATCCACCAGATAATTGTTTACTCAAGAGAGCCGAGGAGTGTCTTCCATGTAGACATCTACAGCTAACTTTTTTCTCGCCCCCCTGCTGGCTGTTAGAAAGAATGCAAGTTTATAAGGTACTCCAAAGCAAATAAATCAAAAGCTTGTTTCAGACAGTGAATAAACTGATTTTATTTTATTGTCTTTTGTGTCTGGCTGAACAAAGTGTTAGTGCAAGATAACAACAAAGGAATCATTCGCACAATTCATGCAAACTGTCTCAAACAGAGCACAGGAAGAAAATTATACTGCTGCAAGATTCCAGTATTAGTAAGACTTTATTTTTGTGTGACTTGGTTTTTAATTGGAATGGATTTTTTAAGACTGACATATTGATATATTAACAGATTTATAATAATGTGTATCGTGTTTTATCTGTGTCATTTTTATGTTTGACTTTTAACATTTTTATAGTGTTATGTTAAGCGATTTACAAGCCTCGAATAACTGTGTCATACTACAGACTGTCCCTGGGCTACAGTGTGTATTTCCTCTATGACAGAGCAAGAATAACCTGGAGCATTACTACAAAAGTATTACATCAAAGTGTCCAGGATTATTGCGGTGATGCCACATAAGATAAATAAAGCATAAAGTGAGAGGAGATCACTGCTAACTGCTGAGCTCATACACCGTGTTTCCCTATGGGAATATTATATCATATATAATATCACACAGAAAGCACAGCAGATAAAAATACCATTTAATTCATACAAACGCGCCTTTGAACACCACAGATGTGTTCAGGGTCCCTGCAGACTTACTGCAGGAGTATTGGAGTGATTTTTCGCATGTTGCCGGTGAAGTTGAAGGCGGGACACTAAGTCATGAGGCATGCATAGACAAAGAAGTACACAAACACCGCCGTTATGGCAGGCAGCCCAACTTTGTTTCATTGATTTCAGACCTTTGCGCTCCTGTCGCCTTTGCGGATTTGTAGGGTCGAAGAAAACACAGACAGTCGGACATTCATTTATCCGAAGTGTGGAGATTAAAAACGAAAACTAAAAGTTTGAGAGTGAGACTCAACTTTTATCTGGAGTCATGTGTCAGCGTTATGAGTGGAGACTAAAGAAAAGGGAGTCAGAGCCGGGATATTACTGCGTAAAAGTTCGCAAAATGTGGGACCACCAACTGATGGAAGGAGACAGGTAGGCTGGGAAAACTTATTTTGTTATGAATAACCTGCTGGAGCAGTTTGACAGCGAAACTTTGATGTGGTCTTTATCTTTATATTTTTATTTTATTCTATAAACGTGGCTCTGACACCTCAAAGATTTGCTCTGGCTTCGGAGTCAGTAAAGAAAAAAAAGTGTTCTCAGCGGGGAGATGTGCGCGCTTTTGTTGTCGTGTATGAAAAAGTGCTGTGAAGGTAGTTTCCGAGGGTTGTGTGATACCGACTCTCAACTTTAAAGTCAGCTTTTGTCAGGCAACGCTTCAGCAACTGCAGCCAGTGACAAATGAGCGCAAATGAAGCTCCAGGTTTTTTATCCAGTAGACTCTTCTGACTAATAAGGGTTCTTTGGGGTGTCTGCTGACATCCCAGTTTCAGCACAGGGAGGGCTGGACA
This sequence comes from Haplochromis burtoni, assembly GCF_018398535.1. Classification (NCBI taxonomy): domain Eukaryota; kingdom Metazoa; phylum Chordata; class Actinopteri; order Cichliformes; family Cichlidae; genus Haplochromis; species Haplochromis burtoni. Next base: position 813,601 of record NW_024582586.1, on the reverse strand, counting down.
GCGGCTGCGTGGAGTGATGTGTGTGCGCGCTACTATGTTTTTAACGAGTTGTGTTTGAAATGATTATGTGTTTGCCTAACCCACAGTGATCTGGTGGGTGGGGACCTGAGTGGACAGATGCACAATGAACATTACAGTACAATCCAGTAAAGTGGGCAGTTAGTGCAGGCTTAATGACGTCTGGCAGCAGGGGGTGGGGGTGGGCTCGGGACATCTTTGCCTCCGGGGTTGCTGGCTGGATAAACTGCCTTGTGCTTCTATTAAACATCCATCGGCAGATAAACTGCGGACTGACACAAATCGACAGATCATAGCTGTAAACACATGACTGTGGCTCTCTAATGGTGGGCTGTTCCTCATAATAATAATAACAATAAACTCAGACACTGAGGCTTCTATATGTATACATCTTCACATATATCAGCATTTCTGCCAATAACAGCAAGTTCAAATAAATCCTGGTGTGGAAGGTGGTGTTGATGGAAGGCGAAATGAAGATTAAGTTTCACTTTTTAAGAAATCTACACCTTTCTCAAAGGCAGTATAACTTTCCAGGGCCCTTGCATTTAAAGCATTATCTTAGTTCAGTTCACTTCAGTTCAGTTATATTTATATAGCACCAAATCAGGCTAAAGTAACTAAAGGAAGCATCAGGGTCACCTGATTCAACCATAACTATTAAACTTTATCAAAAAGGAAAGTTTTAAGCCTAATTTAAAAAGTAGCGATAGTTCCATCTCCAGAATCCAAACTGGGATCTGCTTCCACTTAAGAGGGGCCTGATTTTTACCCCTTTTTGGAAAAGTGGAAATAGCCACAGATATTGATTGTCTTTTCTTTCATTGTTTTAACACATATTCCCAAATAGATCTTTATTCTTTGATGTGCAAAGACATGGTAGAAAATTAACTGCCAAACATTTTTTGATGCTGATCATCTTTTCCTTCTTTAAAAAAAAAGGCAAGAAATTTTCAAAAGTTACATTGTGATGCTTTCTTTTTATTACTCATAATGCTGTTGTGAGTAATTTGGAGTTTCTACTGTAAAATTAAGAAAAAAGAATGGTGATTTTGAATACACCAATAGATTTATAAAGAGTATACAAAAAGGTTCTGAGAAGCAAAGCCAATGCGGATGTGCTTTCCGCCTACTTTTAATGGCCACCAGGCTGTGAAAAGACCTCCAGTCCTTTAGAAATCTATGGGAAAATAGCCTTTGGTTCTGACCTCTCTAATTACGTTTCTAATGGGTTGATGGGCTCAGTCACTTGTTTTGCTTCACACATTGAGTTCATTAAAAAAAATTTGATGTAAATGTCAGAATAGTGGATTTTCCAGTGCGTGCTGTTCGTCACATTCAGCTTCAAAACACAAATATGGCGACAAAAAGTTTAACGTCAACACTTCAAAACAGGATTTGAAGCGTTGATGGGTGACGTCAAGGTAGCTTCATCCATCTTTTAAACTATCTGTGGGGAGATGCTATCATAAAAAAACAATACAATACGCCACTTTGCTGCTTTCCAACATGCCTTCTTGGGATGAACCACTGTCCGTTATTTGATTGCTTTACGAACAAATTTGCCTCTTCTGCTCTCCAGAAACCATTCAAATCACCCTCTCTAGAGTGTTATCACCTCCCTTTGCTGACTCCATGGCTCCTTGATCATTTTCACACAAACCCTCAGAGCATCTGGTCTGAATTACTGCTCGAGTACAAAGATAAGTTAATGAGAGTTTATCTAGACGAAGAAAAGAAGTTGCAAGTACAGACAGTGGCAGAGCAGCAGGTCTTCATAATGAGTGCTTATGTCATACAAGAGACAGTTTTACTCCTACATCCAGAATGGGTATTCAGACATCATGGCACACTGTACAGCACAGAGAGGACTCATTGTTAAGCCATGTGCTGAAGCAGTTTAGCATGACAGAGAATTCTGAGTCATAGTGGTAGGTGTTGTACTGTAGTACACTTGAAAAGATAGGGATGAGTTCTGAGAACATAGAGGCTTGGATCATAATTTCTAAAGGCTTACGTGGCAGAGTGTACAGTCTGGTTTGTGCAGAACAGAACACCGTGCAAACACTGTTGTGTAAGAGAACACTGACAATGCAGCTAAAATTGGCCAAACCATGTCTGCGTGCACCTCCTCATACATCTCTCTTGTAATTTGCTTTATAAGGTCCTGAGATACAAAACTGCAACTCGAGACGGGCGACCTACTTGCAGCTTGAATTTAGACGCTCAAATTGGAATGTGTCATTGTTACTGCGCCACAACCCAAATTACATCATCTCCTTGGACAGTTGTCATAATTTCAGCGCTCAGCTTGTCTGAACCTGTGCCAGCACGGAGGACAACAAAGGAATAATGACATAAGAGGGAGATGGGGTGAATTGTTAAGCAGATTCCAATTCACTTTAATTGAAAGAATATTTTTACATTTCAAACTTTATTTGCACAACAATGACAAACACACAACTTGATTTAGTTCTAAACACAGAGGCTAGTGCGCTCAACACCCGAGAGCAATACAATGAGTTTGGCAGTGAGCCAAATGAAATGTCACCGGCAGCGTTCACCGGTTTGAATCCAGTGAGGAATTATTTCCTTATCGCGGGGGTTCCATGAACCTGCAGTGCTTGTTAAGCTGTTCACGTACAGGAGAAAAGAAGCAGCAGGTGACTCATTGCGAACATATAGACTTCACGCCTTTCGCCGACCAACAGTGCACCGCTTTCCTATGAAAAAGCGAAATGAAAAATGTTTGCATCATGAATGAAAAAAAGATATCAAGCAAAGATAGCAAAGATATCGCACCGCTAGCAGCACTACTGTGGTAAGTGGATGACGTGTCAAGAACCTTTGTGTGATAACTGATTTTGATAATTGCAGACATATGTTGTTTCTAGGATTTGCATCTTTATATATAAATATATTTTTCTTCTGGGAACATTAGCATTAGCAAGGAATTATCCTAAAATTCCTTGCTAATGCTGCTAATGGTAATGGTGATGCACCATCCCATGCGGCCTGTTTTTAGAGACATGCCAGCCCAAGTCCAAAAACTTACATTTAAATGTAATTAATGAATTATATTCTCTCTACTTTCTGAGTCTGAGAAATGTTGCTAGCTTCATAACTACATGCTATCATTTACTTCTGAAAAATTAAAATGTATACATTGATGAAAAGGTTTGGGAAAAACAGTAACAATGCCAATCCACACCAAAAGCTTGGGTACTTTCCCCCCAAAGTAGTACTATGTAATATCCTCAGTTTTATTGAGATAGAGATGCTAGCTAACAATAGCGTTTGCAAACATCAAGCTAACCTTAACCTTGATAGCACACAAGAAGTGGTATATTTTTAACATTACCTTCAAAGATGGCAAGTTTAAAGCTACTAAACCTAAAGTGAAAAAACGTAAATAGTACTTAAATCAAATAAGTCACTTACTGCTTTGTGAATCACTCCACTCACTGCTGACAATTCTTTAGACCGTTGGGAATCTCACGATCAATCTGTAAACTTGAAATTCACAGAATACGTTGTATATGTGATTTAATGCTCATACTGCTGCAATCTCCCAGAATGCATTGCTTTCTACAGAACTTTACCAAATCTTCAAAAGCAGTCTGCTTACTGTAAAATCATAATGTCATTTTTGCAGCAAAGTGTTATTCTTTACTTAGTGTCCTCATGTTCACAGTTGTTTCTGTCATGGTCCTGACCCAGTGTTTTCGGTTTTGTGATTGTTTGAGTTTTTAGTGAGATCATGGTTTGTTGTTTTGGATTTTGATATGTGGTTTTTGTTCTGACTCTGCATCTAGTCATTTCAGTAATATATTATTTCCTTGTGCTTCTTTTGTTTCCAGTTTATATTCCTCATTAGGTTATGAAACCTTTAGTTATCATCTTTTGTGGTTCCTGTCTGTCTCCCCTGTCAGTCATGTTTGCTTATTGCCTGTCACAGTGTCAGATGTCTTAGTCCTGCTCTCAGTGTTTGTTACTTCCTGTTTTATTTTCAGAGTTCCTCATCTTATGTGTTTTGTGTTTAATTTTGTGTCAAACAGAATTTGACTAATTTGTCATTAGTCAAATTCTGTTCAGCTGTGTTTCCAATGTCCGTAATTACCCATTTGTATATGTTGTCTGAGTCTTCCTTTGTTCTTTATCATGTCCTCTCGCTGGTGCGGTCTTCCTGTGTCTGTATTCCTTGCCTTTTTTTCTTATGTTCTAAGTAACAGCAATAAAGCTGCCTCATTCAGTTAATGCCTTTGTCTCAGTGCCCTGCAACTGGGTCCTACGCTGCCTGCCACACAGACGTACTTGCCAATTACACCAGTATGGAAAAAATTCAGCTTAAGACTGGCTGTCAACACACGAAAGGGTGATGTGACCTATTGTGATGTGTGGACTGTGAGATTTTTAAAGTCTTCTCAGATTTATGAGAATACAAGTCACCAGATTTGGAAACATGTAAACAGTGAAAAAAAAGTGAGGGGAAAATGCACAGAAAAAGTTGGAGAATATAATTTAATGCAAGTGTACAAAGTGCTTCACAGATAACTGAACATAAAATAAGAAGAAAATGGATAAGGAACAGCTGAGATACTGTGCAGGACTCTCAAGATCACCCTGAGGCTGAGTGGGGAATTTATATATATGTATAGATAGATAGATATATGACAACTTAACTTAACTAAAAGACAAAGTGGTAAAACATTTTCTTATGGCCTAAAGGTACATCAGCAAAATTAAGAGGAACTAAAAAATCAATAAAATAAAGTAACGCTTGATAACATCATGCAACAGAATAAAATGTACAACAATCAATAAGCTATAGTAAGTGAATGAAATAATGCAACTCTGAAATAATGATATGAGATTAAAAAAAAAAGTAAAGTCGATAAAGCCCACTCAATCAAAAGCCGGGCTGAAGAGGCAGGTTTTTAGTTTATGTTTAAGTGATGAGGACTTTTGCATCGCTGTGTCTTTTCAGTTCCCTTGTCGTAAAGTTCTTGAGTGGGTTATGAGTAATACCTTGAAAGAGATAAACTCTGAGAGGCATCAATTAGGCAGAAGGCAGGAAGGTGTGAGAGCAGACTACAAATAAATAGGATATGCTAAACAGCTCCAGTAGTAGGATTAGAGCTCCGCGGGGGCCTGAGGTGTTTGGAAGGGTGTCAATACCAGATGGAGGCAGGCAGACTAACCACAACACCTGAGCAGTTTATTCAGGTTTGTTTTGTTCTCGGTGGATCAGGGCTGTCTCTAAGATGAAAGTTATTTTTTTTCATGAAACACCACAACAGGAGACGAGATGACAATCTCTCTTGTCCTTTTCTACAGTAGGCAGCCTACTGTACAGTGAGGCTTAGAGCAGAGGCAGACAGGAATGGGGAATGTGAAGATGCTTTTGACTGCTAAACCTAAGAATCAGGTATGAAGCTCTGGGCTACCTGCAGGGTTTTCAGGAAGAAAATCCTCTAGTGGGCTTTAGGAGACATTCTCTTGCTATTTGACGGATGATGGTGGACTTTGAAAACATGACAGATCCCTGTTTAGCTGTTCCTCTGCATTCAGTTCCTTTCACTAAGTCAGTCCTCAATGTTTCCTGCAGGTTTAAAGTTATTCTGCAGTCATGGTGAGGACAGGCCGTGCCCTTTTCTCCAAATGCCACACAATCTCTGAAAACATACCTTATCTTTTGTACTTGAATCATAATAATCAGACAGTAGCATTCAGATACTTAGCATTTCCCTGTGATGCCTTAGGAGTGCCACTTGAAGTTAAGTGTCGCACGGGCCAGTAATTGTTCAGTGGTTGTGTCGTCCACTGAATTACGCAGCTTGACGGGAGCGTTGCAGGAGGCACAGTGTGCCGCTTAGGCAGCAGCAGAGGAGGAGAAGGAGCAAGACATTTGTGGGATGCATCTAAGTGCAAGAGCAAGAGAGCAGGGGAGCAGAAGCTTAGCCGTGCAAACTGCTGTCTTTGTACTGGGGACCTTGCTGCCCACCTGCGCATGGACTGGACTAGATCAGGTACAGTAAGCCGATTCTTACGGGTTTTGACATGATTATAATGTGTAGCAGGGAGGGTAAAAAAAAAGATTTTTGGACATCAGCCCACTAGAGCTATGTGAATTCCTTTTATTTATGATCTTGAATTAAAATTCAGGGTAGCGGGTGCGCTGTAAATTTCACCCTGGCAGGAGTTTGAGAAGTTTTCATGCTTTAGCCGAGGGTGAAAAGCTGCAAAAGGTCATTTTTGTTAAAATATTTGCCGGGTCAGGGGGCAAAGATGTATTTTTTTCTTCTTCTTCTTCTTTTTTTTACACTGTATTAAAACACTGATCTGTGGTGACTTTTCAGAGGAATGAGCTCTTTTGATTTTCTGCCGCTGCCTTAATAGCAGTGTAAAGTTCAAATATAGACTTTTGAAGCCCTTTCCCAAATGAGGCCCCTGTGGCTATGGCCGTGTTTCAGACTGAATACTGAAATGAGTCTATTCAGTAGCACAAAAACAAAAAAACAAAAAACGTAACCCTACTCATTATGGTGAGTCACTCAGTTAGTTTAATCTATATTTTCCTTCTCTTCTTTTGCCTTATTTTGTTTTCTCCAAATTGGCTCATTAAGGACACTTTTACATCCCCCGCACTGACCTCTGCGCATCAGCGCGTCGCCTGTGCAGTTTGCGAGCCTCCACACCTTAATAAACATGAAAAAACCTCAGTCAAGATTGATCTTATGCTGGAATACATTAAAAAAAGGAAGATGGAGGATTTCACTTGACTTTTTAATGCCTCCTGTAAATGCATTTATGTGAATGTACTTTTTAATTTTTTTTCCTCTGCAGCTTCCATGTCTCTAATCCAGCAGAAGGCATGGTTTGTCAAATCACGTTTAAATGAATGCATTTATTTAGAACTGGCAAGTGAATTAGCAGATGTGTACAGGAGAGTGAAATTGTGTTATAATCTTTCCATTTTTCTCATTTGTCGTGCCTATGCCTGTCAGCAGCTGTTAGGTGCAGAGTAATGATTTCTAATTGTATGCTTCTCCCTGTCGCCAGATTCAGACCGTGGCAAGCTTGACGGTTAGCTCTGTCAAGAAATGTGTGATTGTTGTCCCCACTCCTTTGCTACTTTTGGCCCCGGCGTGCTCACCGTCTATCTCAGGTGAAAAAAAGAAAGAAGGGAATCTGTGTGGATTGAACTGAACAAAGCATTAATATTTTAGCAGATAATAAAAGGGCAGAGACTCTTTTTGTGGGCCCGTATGTGCAAATGTGTGAATGCGTGTGCTTTACTGCACGTCTGGAGGAACTGCGAGGTATGTTGTTGTGACATGCCTTGTCTTCCATTCTTTAGAAAAACAAAGACAGTCGCTGCTGGATCCAGACAGCATAACTAATTAGCCACAAACACACATGTGAGCGCTCACACACACACATGCAGAGAAGTGCATATACACAGCTCAGATACACGCGGGAGTCGGCGAGTAGGATATGATGTCACCTCCATAACCATAATTACCCATCATAAATCATGTGGTGTGACACCCTGTCACGCGGTGAATGGGTGTCCTATGTGCCAGCCAGGGATGGCTGCACTTTACTGCCGGGTGCCATCGTGCCGCCACACCACGGGCTCGCTCGTTTTTCTTCGCTCTTCCTAACCTCCTGAATTATACAAAGTCTTCTTTTGTGGTTTCTTTGCTATCATTTAGTAACAGTCAGCATGGGTCGGACACACTGTGCGGTTTCCGCTGTGTACAATGAGGAGCCTGGAGTAAAAAAAAGAAAACCAAAGGGTCTTGTGGTTTTAAGTCATTAAATTTTCACCATCTTTAAATGTATTTTCATAATAAAATGGAGTTAATTCATAGTAACGGCTGTGATTTAACCCCTGAAACCATTCACCACATTTACCACACACTATAGTGATTCATTTTTACATTCAGCAATTACTACACAATTCCAGTATCATTTATTTTACATTTCAGGGGCAGGCTTGTGTGCTGCCTTATGGGGCGGTTGATTAAGAGCTGATGTCAGTTATGTGTTAAAAGGAGCAACTGACTGCTGTGGAGGCATTAGCTGAACACAGGGGCAGGCCGGCCTCTACCACAAAGAGGAGAAACGTGACTCCTGGTAACTCACTGTTTTATTTAAATGTTGAGTCTCTGATACTCTTCTACACAGCCAGCTGGCAAATCTCATAAGGTTTGCCATTTAACCTGCCTCTATCTGTATTAATGAAAGCTCCTTTGCAACCTACCTCCACTTCCAATTCATAGTGGTGGTCACTGGTCTCTGGCCATTGGCTGCTTTTTTGAAGGGGGGCTGTGTTACTCATTATCATTCCAGTCGTTTTATCCAACTATTTTCAAGGAAAAATAATAAGCCCATTAACACTGACCTCTGAATCATCGAGCATAAAAACGCTACCTGCCTAAAGAGAAGAACCAGTGTTAGGAAATAGCATCTTTAATCACTCTGGCATGAGAAACCTTTCACAGAACATATAGTTTGTTCCATTTTTTAAGTTTTATCTACAAGAACTGCAAAAGATAACTAACATAACATAGTGTTTTTAGCACCAACAAGGGGATTCCCATTTGGACAAAAGAAGAAGAACTAAAAAACACCATCTACAGCAGAATCTGAACATCCTGTCTTTAAAAATAGCAAAGACCCGACACAGGACACAGAGATGCATCTGGCCCTTCACTAGAACTTCATCAGAAATCATCTCAGTGGAAGGCTGGCTCTCAAGAAGCCATTCTTAGACTACACTTGTACACTTGATACATGATGGAGCAAATATGATACAAATTAAATGGAAATTATGACTTTGTCTTGAATCCTATTATTCTATTTTAAATGTAGTTATTCAAATCAGGGAAGGAAACTTTGAATTTGTGTTTAATTGGTTAGAGTGACACTCAATATATGAAAAGACTGGAGAAATACAAAATATATCACAGAGGACTGACTCTTACGCTACCCACGGTGTTAGCACATGACTGGATTGTCACTTCACTGTCTTGCTTTTAGAGCTGAAACTGATTTCAGTAACAGGGTTATGGGACACAACTTGAAGTGTATGGTTACTGTTCTTTAAAATATGCTAATGTTATATAAATTGATTTAACACTTATAAGAGGCAGGTATCAACAAAAAACAAAAAAGTGGATTTAAAACTTATTTTAATTGTTTTATGTGAGATGAAACTTTGTTATCAACAAGCTGGGAAAGGTAAAAATGCCATTTTGAGGGGTTCTCAAGAGCTATTTTTGCAATGTAAATATTTTGATTTACTTTTTCAATAAGTACGCTGACATTTTGTCCCAGCACAGGTATAATTTACACAAAAAGCACATGTTTCAGTGTTTTGTGGATGGATTATTGGCAAATTCATGGGTTGGACAGAAAATATCCTCCAATTCAACAATGACCCCTGTGTGCAGCTGGTGGCAATGATGCAATGTAACTATAGCTCATATTACTGTATATCAATCAATTGTACGTAAGTAGAGGAAGCAAGAAGAATGAGTTGAGTAAAGTTTGACTTATCTGACTGTTTTGTTTCGCTTAATGTGCCTTATAATCCGAAACGTACG